>NW_026116956.1:0-18310 GCF_001640805.2 Lates calcarifer
TTCCATCTACGCAACATAAATCGACTCCGCCCCTCCCTCACCCCCATGCTGCTTCCACCCTTGTCCACAGCCTCGTCACCTCCGCATCGACTACTGCAACTCTCTCCTCTTTGGCCTTCCTCAAAAATCCCTCCATAAGCTTCAACTGGTCCAGAACTCTGCCACTCGCATTATCACCACAACCCCCTCTTTCCATCACATCACCCCCATCCTTCAGCAACTCCACTGGCTCCCAATTAAACAGCGCATTGAATTCAAACTCCTCCTGCTTACTTTCAAAGTCATACACAACCTTGCCCCCCCATATTTATCTGACCTCCTACACATCGCCACCTTTTCCCATTCCCTCAGATCTTCCTCCTCCATTCATCTCTGTATACCCTCTGCCGTCTCAGCACCGTGGGGAGCAGAGCATTTAGCCGCTCTCCCCAGCTCTGGAACTCCCTGCCACCAGCCCTCCGAAACATTGACTCCTTTCCTGTTTTCAAATCCAGACTCAAAACCCATCTGTTTAAGACTGCCTACTCACTCTAACCTACTTACTGCAACTTCACCGCCCTACATTTCTTTTATGTTGATTCTATCCATTGTTGTTTTTTATTGATTATTGTATATTGTAAGAGTTTTTTATTGTTTGTTGTATGATTCTTTTGTTTATTATATATTGTACAGTGTCCTTGGGTGTAAGAAAGGTGCTTATAAATAAAATGTATTATTATTATTATTATTATTATTATTTATTATTAGAACTCAAAAGCACACCGGTGGAACCAGCCCTACCAGATTCTCCTCACCACAAAAATAGCAGTGACGATCATGGAAAGAGGGACCTGGATCCATGCCAGCCACTACAAACCAGTTCTTGAGCCCAGAGAGAACATCCCATCAATCAGTAAGTGAGCCAACACATTTCTCCACCTATTTGTGAGAGAGAGAAGGGTGTGGATCTTCAAAAGGGACACGTTTCTCAAACTCATGAGGAGGCAGCACATGGATTACCGGGGTAGATTTTGGTCATACTGCTGATGCAATGATGCCAACGACCGTACAGTGGTGCTGGAGGGGTGGCAGATGCAGAGGAACTTGGAGCACATTCCTGCTCGCCGTCATCATTGTCCCGCCACTGCTCCAGGCTGAATGTTGTTTCACATCTCAATGATCTGCTGCACAAAGTGGGAAGCAAAGACTCTGATTTCAAACACTGGAGTCTGTGATCATGTTTGACTGAGGGAGGAGGGAAAGTGACACTGATTAAACTTTTGACACCTATGTTTGTTTTCTTGGTAGTTATTGCTGTTTTGATTTGTTGTGCTGTTCCTTGCATTAAAACCCTGATTGCTTCTGTAGTTAGAAATTCTGTGGGACAGTTCCTGAACTTGTCTCAGAGTGACCTCTCCCACAGGTCCCTGGACTGGATCCCACCATTTCAGTTTGATGACACTGAAATTGTCTGAATGAAACAATGAGGAATTCAGAGAAGAAAGAGAATCAACTCTGATTTTTTATAATTCTCACAATGATTTGAGCTAATGATCAGAATAAAAAGAGAATGTTGTGATTTGATATTTTGCATAGTAATTTTACATAACATAGTGTACTCTTGTTTGAATCATTTTATTTAGATTGTAAGGTTAATGGGTAATAGTGATTTTTGGTTTGAAATAATTGTGATTGGTGAGCATAAAATGGTCAAAGGAAGGAAATGTAATGGAAATTCTCATATAATTCATGATGATTGTGATTTTTTTGAAAATCACTTGTATTGTACTTCAACTGTGTGTTATGAAATATCATATGTTCAGCTCTTTTGCAGTCTGTTCTACACATCAGCAGGTGGACAGATAGTGGTGACCTTAGATCTGTGAACAAACAATCAGATCACGGGGCCTCACTCTCTGTACACCAGTGAGGATAAACTGGCAGAGCTCCTTGCCCTGTCAAGGACGAGGAAGCGAAAGGGTAACTGCACAGCTGTGTCGTCTCTGAGAATGCTGACGCCTTTCTCTCTGAGCTACACTGTTGTGTAGTCTCCTGAAGATGTTGTTTTTTCTTCTATGTAACTCGGTTAGTTAGTGTGTACTCTGAATTGCATTCAATCTATAATCTTTTGTACTCTGTACTCACTGTGCATCTCATGTTTGAGAAGTGCAGTGGGTCTGTTTGCAAACATGAACTAAACTTGCCGTTGAC
The DNA here is from genome assembly GCF_001640805.2 of Lates calcarifer. Classification (NCBI taxonomy): domain Eukaryota; kingdom Metazoa; phylum Chordata; class Actinopteri; family Centropomidae; genus Lates; species Lates calcarifer. The sequence goes on from NW_026116956.1 coordinate 2,191, forward strand.
TCTGTACTTTATTGAACAAAACACACAGATGGGAACAAATGATCACATGTGTAGTTATAATAAAAACATGACTCACGTTCACTCATAGTAGTGTTATCTAAATCCGAGGTGCTCTCTGGATACATGACACCATGAGTTGTTCTTTTCCCAACATCTGCTTCATAGCCTTTGGTACAGCCATAGTTAATTCTGAATAGCACAGGGGGATGTAGCTCTAACGTTACTGTCCTTGGCAGAAATAAATTAAAGGATTGTTAGAATCTTTTACTTTCTGACACTGAGGAAAAACTGGAAAACTGAAACAGGAACACCTAATCCTTTAGTCAGCTCCCTGTACTTTTCAAGGTCAGTTAAAAACATAAAGAAAATAGGATGCTCCCTTATTAGAAGTGAAAACATGTGTTAATGGGTTTGGCATACACTGACGCATCAGCATTATCATAAAAGCAAACACACAGGACAATAGATTATTATTAATTTCAATATAGGGCTGATCATCTTAAGTCACGGAAGGTGTCGTAAATGTTTTTGTCAAGGGTGCCTTGAATTGTTATTGTTGAATACCAATCCTATTCCTAAATAAAGCCTAACATGAGGTACACAACCCATCGAAACTGTACATCAAATGAAGAGCATTTGAACCACTTCATAGTGGTATTATTGGTACAAGAAAATATGTTTTATGACTGAACAGTGAATTAAATTCTACCCTCAAAACACATGATAATAGCAGCAGGTCTGTTTCCCTTCTGGTTTTCATGTTGCTTTAAGTGCCTGTTAGTTATACTTTAGCTTATCCTCCATATTTGACCGATTATCCTGTAATTATGCAGGTGCTGTTCCCAGCTACAAAGTAATGCTCAGGGAATAGGTGCAGTCCCAATTTCTGTGGCTTAAATTTGGCTTAAATTTGGTGAGCAGTTTAATCATAATTCATTATTTGCTAGATGATATAGATTTATACAAATGAAGACAATAATATTACTTGCGTATACTATTGTAGTTTGCTTTGGACAAAAGCATCTGTGAAATGAATGCCATGTAATGATGATATATCTTATTTCATTACAGATTAATTCAGTGTGCTTTACATTAATTTACAATACACTTTGTCATTACCAAAGCCTTTTGTCTTCCATGTAAACTATTTAGTTTACCTGTTAGAAGATTTTCATGTAAAGCAGAAGTTATGTGTGCATTATCCCACAACTCCTTAATTTTTTTTCACCCCTGAGTAATATTACAATAGTGTCCATCAACAACACAAAATGGCAATAAGTGAACAAGAAAAAATGAAAACAGAGAAAATGAGTACAGTGCAGCATAGAAAAGCTGTTGTCCAACATTTCCTTGTACATGATACATTTTCATTCCATATCCCACTGAATCAGTTGAGTAGCTTAAAAGACAACCCCAGCAGGATCAGTCAGATTCTTTAAATGTGTGGTTTCAGATCATGGATGATTTTCCACTCAGTTTTTGTTTAATAAGGGTTAGTACAGGGTTAGACAGTGAGTCAGACCAGAGTTGTTGCATATGGCCCATTCTTACTAGTCTTGTTTTGTTTTGTAAAGGATGTTCTATCAAGGCTTAAATAATAAAATAAAAATTAATGTTGACAGAATGATCACCACCCAGTATAAAACTTGAGTTTTTCTTGCTCAGCTAACTGCTGGATAACTGCATACTCATAAATTCCAGGATGATCTCCAGTTTTGAAATTTTTTGTCTCTGAGTTTTTCCCAGTAATGACTCCAGTTTCCATCTTTGTCTGCTCCATAACCAAACACATGGACCTAAGGGAAAACAAAAATGAACATATATAAAACCAAAACTACACAAGCAATGATGGCAACTGGATTACTGAGTGGGCCAGGGCATTCAGATAAAACAACCTATCAAGCCAGTTAGGCCAGCCAATGTGGGTAAGCCTACGCAGATACAATGTATATATAAGGCTTCATCACTGAGTATCTGTTCTTTGCTTGGATTTGGATTCAAAGGCAGTTAAAAAGGTATATTAGAGAATGGTGTGATCTGTCACAGGGCTCAGTAGATTTATGACAGCACAGCCTGATACTCACTGCACAGCCTGAACTGGAACAGAACCAGTTCCATGTTGGTGAAAAAGGGGTAACGGTGTGGTCACTTTAAGAGGTCATCGTGCCAGTATACACAGGAGGAATAATTAGAGGGACCAATAAACTCTTTCAATGTACATATGGTATGTGAATACAGATAGCCTTGGAACACTCCAAACTTTTAACCTCAATCCTTTAACCAAGTACTTTTTATATGTGATCTTAACCTGGTCTGGAATCAACCAAACAAAACAAAAAAGGGCACCTGATCAGAAAACTCTAACACTAACACTTTAGGCTGTTTTGGAAGATTACAAACATATTTTGTCCTTTACTTTGGAGGACTTATTCAGAAACCGAGAATGCAATAAAAGTGTGCTAACTTAGTTTTCTATCAGTCATAAATTATCTGCAATAACTTGTCAGTGATTCATGTGTAACAGCAACACTGGTGACAAGCACAAGTAAAAATCCAGTTAAAAAATGTACCTGCCTCATCACAGATGTGCAGGGCAAGAACTAAAGTCATGAAGCCAGTGGATGGATATGTCCCCTTTTTCTCCAGCCATGTGTCATGAACATATCTCATGAAAGCAGGATTGACCACCATCACCTGTTATAAATCAGAATTAACCTTTAAACTTATTTTTACCTTTGCAGCCAATAAAGTTTATTGTTGTTCATTCAAAGTAATACTTACCAGGTCCTTGTTAGCTTTGATATTTGATTTTACTGGCACGTATGACCTGTAGGAAATAATATGATGAAATGTTCAAATCAAACTAGAGCAGAGAATTATTCTCAATTCGCAACTTTATCTCAAGATGCTGTTATATAACTCAAGATAAATAAAGTGTGGACTTTTCAAATAAATTTGAAAAAAAAAGAGGTTAACAGTGACTTAAGACATAATAAGTTTATTTATATTTAACGAAAACCACAATTTTTTCCAAGCCTTAACCAAAGTGCTCTTGTTGCCTAAACCAGACAGGACTCTGAATGCAACCCCAGTCTCTGATGTGACAGTTGTGCGTTTTGTATGCTCACCATTCCATAGGTGTAGCATCTCATTTATGCTGTAATCTATCCTGTGAACTGAAAAGTGGTGCTAAAAGGCTACCCACTGCATTAAAAAGTGATGCCAAGGGATCATGACCATGCATCTACATGTAATGAGCTGGGAGTGAGAATATGTTGCTGCAGACTGACTTTTATCATGTCCCTTATCCAACTGACCATTTTGTCAATCTAAAAAGCAAATAGTCTTAAGTGCTGAAGTTGAAGGCAACTGGACTTCTTTTAGGTTTCTTGAAGACGTTTCACCTCTCATCCAAAAGGTGGGTCGCTGCCCCACCCCGACATCATATGAGTTGTTAGGGTCTCATGTCTCAAGGTACCACACTAAACTGGTTTAAGTCCTATCTATCTGATAGGCTTCAGTTTGTGCATGTTAACGACAATTCCTCCATGTACTCAAAATTAGACATGAAGTGCTTGAATCGATTCTTTTCACCTTGTATATGCTTCCCTTGGGCAATATTATCAGGAATCACTCTATAAATTTCCATTGTTATGCAGACGATACACAGCTTTATCTGTCAATGAAGCCTAATGAAACCAATCAGTTAGCCAAATTTCAGGCATACCTTAGGGACATTAAAACTTTGATGGCAAGCAACTTTTTACTTTTGAACTTGGACAAAACCAAGGCTATTGTTCTTGGTCCCAAACACCTCAGAAAGACATTTTCTAATGACGTAGTTACATTAGATGGCATTGCCCTGGCCTCCAGCTCCACTGTAAAGAACCTTAGAGTTATCTTCAATCAGGATATGTCCTTTAGCTCACACATAAAACAAATTTCTAGGATTTTTTCACCTGTGTAATATTGGCAAAATTAGACATTTTCTGTCTTAACAGGATGCAGAAAAACTAGTCCATGCATTTGTTACTTCCAGGCTGGACTACTGTAATTAATTATTATCAGGCTGCCCCAACAAGTCTCTAAAGACTGCAGTTGATGCTGCAGCATGAGTACTGTCAGAAACTAGAAAAAAGACCATATTTCTCCTGTGTTAGCCTCTCTACATTGGCTCCCAGTCAAATCCAGAATAAAATTCAAAATCCTCCTCCTCACCTACAAAGCCCTTAATGGTCAGGCACCATCATACCTCAAAGATCTCATAGTCCCCTATAATCCCACTAGGACATTGCGCTCCCAGAATGCTGGTTTACTGGTGGTTCCCAGAGTTTTCAAGAGTAGAATGGGAGGCAGAGCCTTCAGCTATCAGGCTCCTCTACTGTGGAACCTTCTCCCAGTTTCGGTTCGGGAGGCAGACACCCTCTGTACATTTAAAGTAGGCTTAGAACTTTCCTCTTTGATAAAGCTTATAGTTAGGGTTGGCTCAGGCTTGAACCATCCCTTAGTTATGCTGCTATAGGCCTAGACTGCCGGGAGATTTCCCATGATGCACTGAGTTTCTCTCTCTCTCTCTCTCTCTCTTTCTCTATCACTATGGATTCATATCCCATATTACATGTTACTAACTCAATATTTTCTCTTTCCCATAGTATTGTGCTCTTCCGTCTCTCTCTCCTCTTCTGCAGGTACTTCTGCCTCTGGAGCTGTAGAGTCTGACAAGCTTCCGGCTGCTCCTACAACACCACTCAACACCTGCTGTTATAATTAGACATTACTAGTACTAGTATTATTGCTACTTTTGCAATTATTACTTTAATTATCACTATAATCACTACTATTACTGTAGTATTGGTATAACTTTACTTTTTTTTACATGAAATCCATGTTATGCTATGTTCTTCTGCTGCTATTCTCTGCACCTCTCTTTCTCTGAGTCCAGTTCTGCTCGAGGTTTCTGCCTCTTAAAAAGAAGTTTTTTCCTTGCCACTGTCACCCAGTCCTTGCTCTTGGTGGGATTTGTTGGGTCTCCCTCTGTAAACACCATATTTTAAAGAGTATCATTTAGACCTGCTCTGTATGAAAAGTGCGTTGAGATGACTTTTGTTGTGATTCTGCACGATATAAATAAAATTGAAATGAATTGAATGGGGGTTAAATAACCTGGGTAATGATCTCAGGACTGTGTTAAACCCTTACGACACCAAGTATCATACCTATAATGCAGTCCTGAGATCCTCACCCAGGAGAATTAATCCCCATTCACACCTCGACCCATGTGATCCTAACGACTCAGATGCTAGCAGGATGGGGCAACGATCCATAAATGAGTCACACCGTGGCCAACTTTTTATAATTGATGAAACTTTTCAGATGAGGTGAAACATCTTCAAGGAAACAACTGGAACTGAATAATAATTACAGACAATAACATTTCATAAAAGTGACCAACAGTGACTTAAAAAAAACTACATTAACATTTCCTAACAGTGTCCTGAGTTTTAAAAATTATTTCTTATATATTCATAAGATTCTTTCATTATTACTATATATTATTACTATATATTTACTTAATACTGGATACATTAGATCTACATACAGATGGGAACAAATGATCATATGTGTAGTTATAATAAAAACATGACTCACGTTCCAGAAAATCCTGTAGTGAGGGCTTTAATGAGCCACTCAAGGTCCTGTATCTTGAATGGAACCAACACAAGATGAGTGGTGTTATCTAAGTCCGAGGCACTCTCTGGATATATGACACGATGAGTTGTTCTTTTCCCAACATCTGCTTCATAACCTTTGGTAGGGCCATAGTTAATTCTAAATAGCAGAGGAGGATACAGTTTATGCATTACTGTCCTTGGCAGAAATAGATTAAAGGATTGTTAGAATTTTAACTTTTATTTTCTGACAAAAACTTTTCAGTGTTTGTCCCAGTGTCTCTAGTAACTGTTCAAAGTTTTATTTTGTGAAAAATTTACCTTATGATGACATCATTGAAATCTATCAGAGGTCCATAATGTGATCCCAGCAAATTAACAGAATTTCCCACCACAGCACAAGTCCTACAACGACCAGGGCTTGGCTCTATGAGAGATGGACTGGGTGGGAACATTTTAAACAGGGTGTTCACTGTTGTACTGTAGGAATCAAAGTTGCGTTTTTCGGCCTGTAAACCCTGACATATCAAAAATAAACTGCTGTTAGATCAGTTGTTTTGTGGTATTATGTTGGCAAGCATGCAGAAAAATAAAGCAGTGACTGCAGTGATGATTAAATTTCACTTCCTGATAGTTTTCCTGCCAACTCACCGTCCACCACCTGAAAGAATCCTCTGAGAGTTTGTATTTTGATGACAAAAATGGTTCAACTGATTTATTCAAACGCTGCGTAAACCACTGATCTTCATCTGATAAACATTTCTCACAAGCACAGCGACTTGTGTCCTGATGCTGGAGGAAGTTTTCCCAAAGCCTCTCTGACACATGTTCACCCAAAAACACACAGACACTGATGACGCAGAATAGGAAAATGAGCACCCTTTGTTTTGTCATGGCCTGGGTGAAGCTTGTGACTGGGAATCTTGTTTGGATGGCTTTGGATGTAGGCAATCTGTAGGCAAAGTGTGTGCACGGTGAAATACAAAGTCTACATTCATGAATCAGGGGGAAAAAGAGAAACATATAATGTTTATTATCAGCTATGATCAACAACAAAACAATATGAGGCTTGTTGGTAGTGGATATCTCACTACACAATCCATTTATATAGACTCAAACTACATCAGCAAAATACAGCTGCTAGTAAGGAAATGAACATCACAGAATGCATTACGTCTTGTGTAAGGACTGCAGGATTGAGTTTTTATACGAGCATAATTTTTTAAATTATTATATGACATTATTATTATTATTATTATTATTATTATTATCATTATTATTATCAATGATAATAATAACTTTTTACTAGATTCTTGTAAATGTTTTCATTCATTATGAGTAACACTGTACCCTTTTCTCCTACCTGATCACAGAGTAAATCCAGTCTAGTCCAGTTTGGCAAAACCTTTATACCAGTAAAGAGCACGGGAGAATGATGAACAACAATTGATTCACGGGATACAAATTCTAGGAAGATGAGAGGAGGTTCGCACATATGTGGGAGGGCGTGGTTTAAGCAAAGGTGTCCAAATCCATACAGACATGAGGTAGATGATGAGAGAGGACATTTTTTCTTCGATTTCTTCTGTCAGTGAAATGAACACCTGAGGGGGCTCCAAGTCCTCCACTTCTGCTCCAAAGTCTGACGATTAAAAATGATAATAATAAACGCATAACGCCACCAGGTGTAGTCTTCTGTACAAATTCCAGTATCCGTATTTGAAATTAAATTCACTCGTCATCCTTCTGTCAGTCCTTGTGGTTGTACTGGAGTCTAATCCAAACATGTGCTTCATTTTTACCGTGGGAGCTGTTACGATGCTGTGAGCAGCAACACTGCAGGAAAAACGGATTCCCCTGGTGCGGATCATTTTTAAGTCCATGTAACTATCACACGATTAAACAAATATGAGGTCTGTAATCCAAGAAACTAAAGTCGCGCGTTTAATAGAAATAGACTCCTCTGCAGCACTGAGTGATACTGACCACATGACATAACAAGGATAATAATAAACACTTCTGGTATTCCATAGTCATCAGAAATATCACTAAAATATTATCACTGCTACTGTTATTATGCAGTAATATAATAAAAGTGGTTCTGTGGATTTATTATGTAATATTTATAATAATGATGATAAAATAAATACAGTACTATAATTTTTGATAATAATTTTAAGGGATACACCTCAGTAGACACTTCTTCCAGGTCTCAGATTTCCTCTGTTCCCTTGCATTTACTGCTCCTCTCTGTAATTTTACAAACATCTTCTTCAGAGATTCTAGTTTGTGTTTTAATATATGTGCCCTTTGTATATTTTTTATGATACTACTGCATGTTATGGGGTGGGGGGTGGGGGGCTATGGTGCAATGGTTGAATTTGACTGTTGAATGTGCAGGGCTAGAACCACAGCCATAACACCAATGGATAGTAACTGCCTTTCTTTCCCAGCCACATTTAATTTCTGGATTAAATACAAACACCTGTTGTGATCCAGAATCTGTTTTTTAAATAACACTCATGAGCCACTGCAGTTGTTTCTGCTCCAAGTATCATTTTGTTGTTGAGTACATTTACAATACTCACCAAATCCCTAGTTTTTTATACTAAATCTCACCCTTGCATAGGAACTGCTGGAAATACCACAAAATGTTAAATATATCAACAAATCAAACATAAAATATTAAAGTGCTGAATTAAATAATTACATCATGGTGTGTGATAATCAATAATATCAGTGGTGTGTGGTGAGCATGAGTTAAGGATGAGGGTGCAGATGTTATAAGGTGCATAACAAACCTCCTTCATTAACAAGCCCCCACCTTTAGCTCCTGTGGCAAGCTAACATGGACCAGTCTCACCACTGAAAGCAATGTGGAGCTATTCTGCTGTCATTCTAAATGAAGTATTATATTACCATTGTTTGCAGATGCTTTGAATTTGCAGGGTTAAAGGAAACATAAAATCCTACCTGGCAACCTTCCAGCTAAACAGTATTTTAGCACACAAACAGACTATGTGTCAAGAGCAGTAGTTGAGGTAGCATTAAGTTCCATTTGTTTAGTGGTAGCTAAGGTATTCCAAAGACAAAAGAAAGAAAATCCTAAATCCTAAAATAAATAAATTCTGCATAATGCTACACAAGACAAAAGATATGGTTGTGGACTAGGAATAGTAAACCAACACTGGTGCACACACAGATCAGAGAAAAAAAGCTTGAGGCTCCAGCAATAACTATGCTGTTGAGATAACACAAGTGTTTGGAATGACTGGTATCACCCTCCATATGCAATTCCAGCAGCTCAGTATCAGACACAAAGGACTGAAAACGTGTGGTCATGTTGTCTTTTTTTTTTTTTTTTTTTTTTTTTTTGCTGAGTTGCATCTGTATTTTGTAAATTTTGCTGGGAAAAAATGTCATCAGGCCACAGTCACAGTCTTTTTAATTGAATTGAATATTCTCATTATGGCTGTGGAATTTATAACTGCCCACATCTCCACTATGACTCCAACAACCAACTCACAGATCCTACAGTGCTGAGTCAATGGCCACATAGTTATTCAGAGTATTTCAATATACTAAAGCCACATTCTAGACCCAGGGAATCAGAAGTAGGGCGGACAAGGGGTCTTTGACACTAATATTAAATCTTAAAAATATACAGAGCAGTCACTGAGGTAATAAAAGCAGAGTCGGTGCACTAGTGAAAGTGGAGATGTTAGTAATTGTGTCGTGTGAGTCGTTCAATAATGAACTGTGCTGTCTTGTATTTAGGCTACAGAAAATAATTGTTCACACTTACAAGTCATTTTAGATTTGTGGTAAGGACAGAAGCCATGTATCCACCTAGTGGCTCATAGGCTTGGGTTTCCGTTTTGAGCCAGGTTTGGAGAAGATCTTGATCTTTTTTCTCAATTGTATCTTTACTCTTTGTGCTTTGTACCAACCCAAATTTATTCAGTGCACAACAAAACTGAGTAGAACCCTGTGCATTATCACAAAAATGTTAAATGATTCCAAATTGTGCTATCTCGTAATAACTGTATATTTTAAGTAAGTTGCTGATATAAGTTGAAAAAAAGAAAGAAAAAAAAAGAAAAAAGAAAGATCACTGCAGCCAAAGTCAATTTATCTGTTATCACTTCAACAAATCTGATCACACATGTGAATTCCAACTTAGGCTAATTGAAAAGGGTTATAAAACAACCTCTGTTTTATAGCTTTATAGCTTTTTCTCAGGTGTGTTTAATGTCTAATGGCTCCACTTGGTAAAGATCTGCCTTAACAATAAGAAACTAAATAGTAAGACTTCATAAAGGGTGCAAGATCGTCAGTAGACAGCTGAACATAAGCAAAAACACAGCTGCAGCAGTGGAGAGGAGGCATGGGGGGAACCATACAGCCAAAAATGGCGCCGCACGAGTGGCTAATAAAGGATTATCTTATCTTATCTTATGTTAATAACAGGCAAGGTGGAATCCATTAACAAGGGCTGTGTTCTCTTATACCATGACTCCACTGAACATATCTAATGTCTTGTCCAAGAGCACCCTCTATGTTTCAGCATATATAATGACAGCAGGATAGGCTTAATCTTAAATCCTGTAATTCAGTAGACAGACAGTCAGAGATGTGGGATTTATAACTGTATTTTATCATTTCTGCAACACTGAAAATACATTTATTTCCCTGTCTATGATTTGCATGTGAGGACATACACAGATGATATGGCAAACTCTCAAACTCCGTTCTGACAATTTGAAAATCCTGTTTGATTTATTTACTGAGAGACAAGTAAGTTGTGTCTTCTTACTGTCCAAAGATTTCAGATTCCTATCAAAGAACTTATAGGCCATTATTGGTTGAGTGCATTATGATGTAGCAATTTATGTGGCTTATTTTTAGTGAGCAAATTATCATTAATTATTAAATAATTATTACATAATTTATTATTTGCTAGATGAAAAAAAAATATTACTTGTGTATAGTATTATAGTTTGCTTTGGACAAAAAAATCTGCCAAATGAATGTCATGTAATGTAATGTGATTAACTCACTTCATTCATTATCTGAAGCTGTCCTATAAATAACTGTGACACAAATTCATAGTTAGTATTTGAAACTTTTACCATGGCAAGATTAAAGCAGTTTTATTAATATACCATATTCGTTACAGATAAATTCAGTGTGCTTTGCATTAAAAATGTAAAATTTTAGAAAAATACAGCAAGAAAGAAAGACAAAACCAAAAGGTTTAGGTAGATTCGTTGTTTTTGCTCTTGTTAAGAGAAGACTGCCCCGGATACCCTTTCACATTAGTTAAATACATTCAGTAATTTACAATTTACCATTACCTCACCTTTTATCTTCCTTGTAAAAAAAAACTGTTTTAATGGTACATTCAAGAGGAAAATAACATGATGATACGGATTTGAATCCATTGTAAATGCCAGTCTTCTTCAGTTAATGGATTATTGCCTATTTATAAATAAATATACATAACGTTGATATTTCATAGTATGACTGTCAGTAACACATAAATAACACTCCTTCAAAGGTGGCATATGACTGTCAGAGGATTTAGTTATGTGTGTGCACATACAAATGTGTATGTTTTTCTCAGCCCTGAGTAACTCATTCATTTATGTTCTGTATTGCATTGCAACAGTGTCCGTCAACAACACAAAAGTGAACAATAAAAAATGAAAAACTGAGTACAAGCAAACAAGTACAGAGCAGCATAGAAAAGCTGTTGTCCAACATTTCCTTGTATGTGATAAATTTTTCATTCCATAAGCCCATTGAAATATTTGAGTAGCCTAAAAAACATCCCCAGCAGGATCAGTCAGATTCCTTAAATGTGTGGTTTTATATCATGGATAATTTTCCACTCAGTTTTAGTTTAATAATGGTTAGTCCAGGGTTAGACAGTGAGTCAGACCAGAGTTGTTGCATAAGGCCCATTCTTACTAGTCTTGTTTTGTTTTGTAAAGGATGTTCTATCATGGCTTTAAATACTTTTAATGTTGACAGATGATCACCATCCAGTATAAAACTTGAGTTTTTTGTTGCTCAGCTAGCTGCTGGATAATTGAATACTCATGACCTCCAGGATGTACTCCTGTTTTTAACTTTCGGTCTTGTAGTTTTTCCAAGTAATGACTCCAGTTTCCATCTTTGTCTGCTCCATAACCAAACACATGGACCTAGGGAAAACAAAAATGAACATATAATAAAACCATAACTAAGGCTTCATTGCTAAGAATCTGTTCTTTGCTTGGGTGTGGATTCAAAGGCAGTTAAAAAGGTATATTAGAGAATGGTATGATCTGTCATAGGGGTCAGTAGATTTACGACAGCACAACCTGATACTGCGTGGACTAATGAAGATCACAACATCATTTAACATGAAGATTGGAATAATAAGCCAGTAGGCTTTCCATAGGAATGGTCATCCAACTTTTGGCACATGTGTTTGACTAAAACTAACCCATCTGAACATTAACTCTTAGCAGAAGGAAAGCTCTATCAAGTCATGCAACGCTAAAGTAAGCTGTAAGTCAGGGTGGATGAACTTAGTGTCTTCCACTGAACAAAGAAAAATATATCCCTTTTTTTTTTTTTTTAAACCAAACTTGCTCTGGTTCTTGACCAGTTCTGTTCAGGATTCAGTCAGTCAACCAGTCTGCATTTCCACCAGTTTAAAGAGGAACCACTGTAATCAAGTTAATTAATGGAGGGCACAATGCACAATGCTGGATCAACACTGTTTACCAGCAAATGTCTGTAATAATGGTACAATACTCATAGGAAGATCATTGTGTGTTCTTTTTCCTGCAATTTCTTACATGCTTTCTTCAATGTTGCCTTCACCATCCTCTTTCCAACCTGTTTTATGGTTCCAGTTGAGGTTCCACACCAATTATTTTTGGTCAAAATGCTCTGAATAGTTCAAAATTTGGTGTGCAAACTGGAAGAGGACCAGCTCCATGTTGGTGAAAAAGGGGTAAAGGTGTGGTCACATTAACAAGTTCATTGCTCTAGTATACACAGGAGGAATAAGTAGAGGGACCAATAAACCTTTTCGGTGTGCATTGGTATGTGAATACAGAAAGCCTCCAAACTTTTAATCTCAATCCTTTACAACACTGGTGACATGCTCAACTAAAATTTAATAATTAAAATAATTTGAATAATTTCACTTACCTCATCACAAATATGCAGGGCAATAACCAAAGTCATAAAGCCAGTGGATGGATACCTGCCCTTTTTCTCCAGCCATGTGTCATGAACATATCTCATGAACGCTGGATTGACCACCATCACCTGTTATAATCAGAATTAGCCTTTAAATTTATTTTTATGCACCATTACTTTGCAGCCAAAAAAGTTTATTGCTGATTTCATTCAAAATAATACTTACCAGATCCTTGTTAGCTTTGATCTTTGATTTTACTGGCATGTATGACCTGTAGGAAATAACATGAAATGTTCTTATCTCAAGATAAACCAAACTGTAGACTCTTCAAAGAAATGTATACAACAAAATTACAAAGAATTACAAGTAAAAGAGGCAGTCCTGTATGCTCTTGCCCACATAAATGCTGGTCACTATGAGCTCAAACTGGAAGGGAAGCCAATCCTCAACACCTACTAGATATAAGATTATTAGAGGCAGCTTGAGGCTTGTCAGAGCTTCATGGTTGTTGAAATGTGTTGCTTTTCTTGTACTGTCTGTCATGTGTTGAGCATTGGGAAAGTACATGGTTATGGTTTAACAAATAAACCAACAACATTAATTGTTAGAGACAGGACACATAAACTACAGTCCGTCAGTCATTACTTTTTGCCTTGCCTACTTGAAGGGCTCACTGCTTATCGCACTGGCACTGAATATTTGCATTGTATGTAAATTGAGTGCTGGAGGGTTACTTAGTATAAATGTCAATTCTTACGAATAGTCTGCTTACTAACTGGCACAATTCATCTTACCAGTTAGGTTACCGTAATTGTGGATACATGCCACAGGTCAGTAATCAGATTTCTGCCCCACCCCTGACCTTATTTTGGAAGCACTCCTAGTTTATTTTTACTGTAGTTGTGATAGAGGATGGTGTCTCGGTCCCAAGTTTCTGACGCCACAGAGAGAAGACAGGCAGGCAGAGGACTGCTCAACTGAGTCTGTTTAACAAATAGTCAAAAGTTCTGCATGGGGACAGATTTATTTACACTTATAGAGGCTATAAGTGTTGGTATGAGTTTCAGTCAGAATTTGGATGGAATTATTTTAAACACAAATATGTCACCCTGTGTAATGAGCTCTCATTTCATCCAGCTGCTCTGCTGCTAGGTTTCTGTCTGCTGTATTTTGTGCACATGCGTACTAAAAAACAGGTGATTAGAAGCCTGGTTACCTGTTTACATAGTAGACAAATTAGTGCTCACCATGGGAACACGACCAAAGGGAATCATGTTGCTTTAATTCCCTACCACAGTTACAGACACAAGGTTACCGGTTTACATTAAATCCTAAGAAATAATCTTTAAAAAAAGTGACTGTAACCCAGTTACTTCAGTGCATGTAAATTCACTGAATAATAGCCTGCACGACTAGAATTGAAACTGAACAGGAGAAGATGATAGAAATGCCTGGGAATATACTGTATGTGAAGGAAATAGTTTTCATTTGATTTCATTTTTTGGCTGTTTTCCTGTTTTAGCTAGGTAGTCCAAATACTCTGCAAACCTTCCTGCCACAACAGCCAGACTGGCACTTCTCAGTCTAATAGGTGAAAGTCCTGCTCAACAACCTACCAACTTAACAATAGGATATAGCAGAAGTAAGTTAAGTAGTTGTAATGACAGCACCTGTAGTAGTGTTAAGTTTCGTTTGTTTAAAAGTATCCAAGGTACTCAAAGACACCTCTCAGGGTGAAATGCAAAGAGGGAAAAATCTTAATCCAAAGCAATCAAAAGGAGCTTACTAAAACCACCATTATTTCCCAAACCTTAACCAGTGCTTTTGTTGCCTAAACCAGACCACAGACTCCTGTCTCTGGATGCAAATCCTGGTCTCTGGTATATGACAGTCGTGTGCTTTGTATGCCAAAGGGTCCTGACCATGCCTCATTATGTGATAAGTTGGTAGTAAGAATGTGTTGCTGTAGACAGTTGGAAAATGCCATTTGGGAAAAGGAAACTTTGAAATAAAAACTACTGGAATAAAATAAAAATGACCCAAACTAACATTTTATAACAGTTTCCTGAGTTTTGAAAAGGTATTATTTCTCACTTCCATGGTCATGCTGCATATTAAGCTCCTCTGTGTCATTACCATTATTACTATTACTATTATTATCTTTATATGGAATCAGTGTGTGGTCCATATGGTTTCCCCCACCCCCCTCTCTCTACCCAACAGGTTGAAGTCTGGTTCTGCTTGAGGTATCTGCCTCCTTGAAGGAAGTTTTCCCTGCCCCTGTCACCGGTCTTTGGTCATGGTGGGAACTGTTGGGTCTGTCATTGTGCATATAATATTATAAAGAATGTGGTCTAGACCTGCTTAATATGAAAAGTGCCATAACTTTTGTTGTAACTTGATGTTATATGAAAAAAATTGACTTGACTAAATTTTGTATTTATTTATTATATATGTACTTATGTATTTCATTATTACTATATTTACTTAATACTGGATACATTAGATCTACATACAGATGGGAACAAATGATCACATGTGTAGTTATAATAAAAATATTACTCACGTTCCAAAAAATCCTGTAGTGAGGGCTTTAATGAGCCATTCAAGGTCCTGTATCTTGAATGGAACCAACACAAGATGAGTGGTGTTATCTAAGTCCGAGGCACTCTCTGGATATACAATATGATGAGTTGTTCTTTTCCCAACATCTGCTTCATAACCTTTGGTAGGGCCATTGTTCATTCTAAATAGCAAAGAAGGATATGACTCATACATTACTGTCCTTGACAGAAACAGTGTTTATCCCAGTGTCTCTAATAACTGTTCAGTTTTGTTTTGCTAAAAATTTACCTTATGATGACATCATTGAAATCTATCAGAGGTCCATAATGTGATCCCAGCAAATTACCAGAATTTCCCACCACAGCACAAGTTCTACAATGACCAGGGCTTGGCTCTATGAGAGATGGACTGGGTGGGAAACATTTTAAACAGGGTGTTCACTGTTGTACTGTAGGAATCGAAGTTGCGTTTTTCGGCCTGTAAACCCTGACATATCAAAAATAAACTGCTGTTAGACCAGTTGTTTTTGTGGTATTATGTTGGCAAGCATGCAGAAAATAAAGCAGTGACTGCAGTGATGATTAAATTTCACTTCCTGATAGTTTTCCTGCCAACTCACCGTCCACCACCTGAAAGAATCCTCTGAGAGTTTGTATTTGATGACAAAAATGGTTCAACTGATTTA
>NW_026116957.1:0-34662 GCF_001640805.2 Lates calcarifer
AGGGAGATTTTTTTCCCTTCTGTAGACTCACAGTGAGTATGGTATCTGAAAGTCTTCGTGTATCCGCTTCTGCTCTCTCATTAAGCTCACAATTAACGACTGCTGTCTCATGTGAAAGGAGAGACCTTCTTTAGAGGCTGCATTTCAGACCAGTGTGTGAAAAAGCCCGAAAATCCACGTATCGCTGCTCAATATCTAATGTTTATCAACTTTCATTTCATGAATAAACAAAATAGACACCAGTCTGAGGCCAGTGAGTCAACATCTGCGTTTTACTTCTTTGTGTCGCTGATAAAGCTCACAATTAACAAATGCTGTCTCAAGCGAAAGGAGAGGAGAAAATGACAAATCAGCCACTTTAATATGAATGTTTGTGAAATTCGAATGGTTGTGAATAATCTGGGTGTATGGAAACGGTCAGAGGCCGACCGGGATACGGGTCTGACAGTCCGCCTGTCTCGGCTTCTGCTCACAGCGAGTCCCGGTTCTGAAGGTCCTTCCTGTCTCGGCTTCTGCTCGCTCATTAAGCTCAGAATGAAAAACTGCTGTCTAGTGAAAGGAGAGGAGAAAGTAAAATCTCATTCACTTTTATATGAATATTGGTCCAATTCTATTGATCATGTACAGTCGGGATGTATGGAAACAGTCTGTGACCGAGGGGAAACATTTTCCCGTCTGTGGACTCACAGTGAGTCCCGCGTCTGAAGGTCCTCCTGTCTCGGATTCTGCTCACAGTGATTCCCGCGTCTGACAGTCCGCCTGTCTCGGCTTCTGCTCACAGCGAGTCCCGGTTCTGAAGGTCCTTCCTGTCTCGGCTTCTGCTCGCTCATTAAGCTCAGAATGAAAAACTGCTGTCTAGTGAAAGGAGAGGAGAAAGTAAAATCTCATTCACTTTTATATGAATATTGGTCCAATTCTATTTTCATGTACAGTCGGGATGTATGGAAACTGTGAGCCGCCGAGGGGGATCTTTTTCCCTTCTGTCGACTCACAGTGAGTCCCGCGTCTGAAGGTCCTCCTGTCTCGGATTCTGCTCACAGTGATTCCCGCGTCTGAAGGTCCTGCTGTCTCGGCTTCTGCTCGCTCACTAAGCTCAGAATGAAAAATTGCTGTCTAGTGAAAGGAGAGGAGAAAGTAAAATCTCATTGACTTTTATATGAATATTGGTCCAATTCTATTGTTCATGTACAGTCGGGATGTATGGACACTGTGAGCCGCCGAGGGGGATCTTTTTCCCTTCTGTCGACTCACAGCGAGTCCTGAAGGTCCTCCTGTCTCGGATTCTGCTCACAGTGATTCCCGTCTGACAGTCCGCCTGTCTCGGCTTCTGCTCACAGCGAGTCCCGGTTCTGAAGGTCCTTCCTGTCTCGGCTTCTGCTCGCTCATTAAGCTCAGAATGAAAAACTGCTGTCTAGTGAAAGGAGAGGAGAAAGTAAAATCTCATTCACTTTTATATGAATATTGGTCCAATTCTATTGATCATGTACAGTCGGGATGTATGGAAACAGTCTGTGACCGAGGGGAAAATTTTCCCGTCTGTGGACTCACAGTGAGTCCCGCGTCTGAAGGTCCTCCTGTCTCGGATTCTGCTCACAGTGATTCCCGCGTCTGACAGTCCGCCTGTCTCGGCTTCTGCTCACAGCGAGTCCGGTTCTGAAGGTCCTTCCTGTCTCGGCTTCTGCTCGCTCATTAAGCTCAGAATGAAAAACTGCTGTCTAGTGAAAGGAGAGGAGAAAGTAAAATCTCATTCACTTTTATATGAATATTGGTCCAATTCTATTATCATGTACAGTCGGGATGTATGGAAACTGTGAGCCGCCGAGGGGGATCTTTTTCCCTTCTGTCGACTCACAGTGAGTCCCGCGTCTGAAGGTCCTCCTGTCTCGGATTCTGCTCACAGTGATTCCCGCGTCTGAAGGTCCTGCTGTCTCGGCTTCTGCTCGCTCACTAAGCTCAGAATGAAAAATTGCTGTCTAGTGAAAGGAGAGGAGAAAGTAAAATCTCATTCACTTTTATATGAATATTGGTCCAATTCTATTGTTCATGTACAGTCGGGATGTATGGACACTGTGAGCCGCCGAGGGGATCTTTTTCCCTTCTGTCGACTCACAGCGAGTCCCGTTCTGAAGGTCCTCCTGTCTCGGATTCTGCTCACAGTGATTCCCGCGTCTGACAGTCCGCCTGTCTCGGCTTCTGCTCACAGCGAGTCCGGTTCTGAAGGTCCTTCCTGTCTCGGCTTCTGCTCGCTCATTAAGCTCAGAATGAAAAACTGCTGTCTAGTGAAAGGAGAGGAGAAAGTAAAATCTCATTCACTTTTATATGAATATTGGTCCAATTCTATTGATCATGTACAGTCGGGATGTATGGAAACAGTCTGTGACCGAGGGGAAACTTTTCCCGTCTGTGGACTCACAGTGAGTCCCGCGTCTGAAGTCCTCCTGTCTCGGATTCTGCTCACAGTGATTCCCGCGTCTGACAGTCCGCCTGTCTCGGCTTCTGCTCACAGCGAGTCCCGGTTCTGAAGGTCCTTCCTGTCTCGGCTTCTGCTCGCTCATTAAGCTCAGAATGAAAAACTGCTGTCTAGTGAAAGGAGAGGAGAAAGTAAAATCTCATTCACTTTTATATGAATATTGGTCCAATTCTATTGATCATGTACAGTCGGGATGTATGGAAACTGTGAGCCACCGAGGGGATCTTTTTCCCTTCTGTCGACTCACAGCGAGTCCCGCTTCTGAAGGTCTCCTGTCTCGGATTCTGCTCACAGTGATTCCCGCGTCTGACAGTCCGCCTGTCTCGGCTTCTGCTCACAGCGAGTCCCGGTTCTGAAGGTCCTTCCTGTCTCGGCTTCTGCTCGCTCATTAAGCTCAGAATGAAAAACTGCTGTCTAGTGAAAGGAGAGGAGAAAGTAAAATCTCATTCACTTTTATATGAATATTGGTCCAATTCTATTGATCATGTACAGTCGGGATGTATGGAAACAGTCTGTGACCGAGGGGAAACATTTTCCCGTCTGTGGACTCACAGTGAGTCCCGCGTCTGAAGGTCCTCCTGTCTCGGATTCTGCTCACAGCGAGTCCCGCGTCTGACAGTCGCCTGTCTCGGCTTCTGCTCACAGCGAGTCCTGAAGGTCCTGCTGTCTCGGCTTCTGCTCGCTCATTAAGCTCAGAATGAAAAACTGCTGTCTAGTGAAAGGAGAGGAGAAAGTAAAATCTCATTCACTTTTATATGAATATTGGTCCAATTCTATTAATCATGTACAGTCGGGATGTATGGAAACAGTCTGTGACCGAGGGGAAACATTTTCCCGTCTGTGGACTCACAGTGAGTCCCGCGTCTGAAGGTCCTCCTGTCTCGGATTCTGCTCACAGTGAGTCCCGCGTCTGACAGTGCGCCTGTCTCGGCTTCTGCTCACAGCGAGTCCCGGTTCTGAAGGTCCTTCCTGTCTCGGCTTCTGCTCGCTCATTAAGCTCAGAATGAAAAACTGCTGTCTAGTGAAAGGAGAGAGAAAAGTAAAATCTCATTCACTTTTATATGAATATTGGTCCAATTCTATTAATCATGTACAGTCGGGATGTATGGAAACAGTCTGTGACCGAGGGGAAACATTTTCCCGTCTGTGGACTCACAGTCAGTCCCGCGTCTGAAGGTCCTCCTGTCTCGGATTCTGCTCACAGCGAGTCCCGCGTCTGACAGTGCGCCTGTCTCGGCTTCTGCTCACAGCGAGTCCCGCGTCTGAAGGTCCTGCTGTCTCGGCTTCTGCTCGCTCATTAAGCTCAGAATGAAAAACTGCTGTCTAGTGAAAGGAGAGGAGAAAGTAAAATCTCATTCACGTTTATATGAATATTGGTCCAATTCTATTGTTCATGTACAGTCGGGATGTATGGAAACTGTGAGCCACCGAGGGGGATCTTTTTCCCTTCTGTCGACTCACAGCGAGTCCTGCTTCTGAAGGTCCTCCTGTCTCGGATTCTGCTCACAGTGATTCCCGCGTCTGAAGGTCCTTCCTGTCTCGGCTTCTGCTCGCTCATTAAGCTCAGAATGAAAAACTGCTGTCTAGTGAAAGGAGAGGAGAAAGTAAAATCTCATTCACTTTTATATGAATATTGGTCCAATTCTATTATCATGTACAGTCGGGATGTATGGAAACAGTCTGTGACCGAGGGGAAACATTTTCCCGTCTGTGGACTCACAGTGAGTCCCGCGTCTGAAGGTCCTCCTGTCTCGGATTCTGCTCACAGTGATTCCCGCGTCTGACAGTCCGCCTGTCTCGGCTTCTGCTCACAGCGAGTCCCGGTTCTGAAGGTCCTTCCTGTCTCGGCTTCTGCTCGCTCATTAAGCTCAGAATGAAAAACTGCTGTCTAGTGAAAGGAGAGGAGAAAGTAAAATCTCATTCACTTTTATATGAATATTGGTCCAATTCTATTTATCATGTACAGTCGGGATGTATGGAAACTGTGAGCCGCCGAGGGGGATCTTTTTCCCTTCTGTCGACTCACAGCGAGTCCCGCTTCTGAAGGTCCTCCTGTCTCGGATTCTGCTCACAGTGATTCCCGCGTCTGACAGTCCGCCTGTCTCGGCTTCTGCTCACAGCGAGTCCCGGTTCTGAAGGTCCTTCCTGTCTCGGCTTCTGCTCGCTCATTAAGCTCAGAATGAAAAACTGCTGTCTAGTGAAAGGAGAGGAGAAAGTAAAATCTCAGCCAATTAATAAAAGTGTTTGTCAAATTCTTATGTTCATCACAATCTGGGTGTATGAAAGTGGCCGAGGAGATTTTTTTCCCTTCTGTAGACTCACAGTGAGTATGGTATCTGAAAGTCTTCGTGTATCCGCTTCTGCTCTCTCATTAAGCTCACAATTAACGACTGCTGTCTCATGTGAAAGGAGAGACCTTCTTTAGAGGCTGCATTTCAGACCAGTGTGTGAAAAAGCCCGAAAATCCACGTATCGCTGCTCAATATCTAATGTTTATCAACTTTCATTTCATGAATAAACAAAATAGACACCAGTCTGAGGCCAGAGTCAACATCTGCGTTTTACTTCTTTGTGTCGCTGATAAAGCTCACAATTAACAAATGCTGTCTCAAGCGAAAGGAGAGGAAAATGACAAATCAGCCACTTTAATATGAATGTTTGTGAAATTCGAATGTTTGTGAATAATCTGGGTGTATGGAAACGGTCAGAGGCCGACCGGGATACGGGCGTCTGACAGTCCGCCTGTCTCGGCTTCTGCTCACAGCGAGTCCCGGTTCTGAAGGTCCTTCCTGTCTCGGCTTCTGCTCGCTCATTAAGCTCAGAATGAAAAACTGCTGTCTAGTGAAAGGAGAGGAGAAAGTAAAATCTCATTCACTTTTATATGAATATTGGTCCAATTCTATTATCATGTACAGTCGGGATGTATGGAAACAGTCTGTGACCGAGGGGAAACATTTTCCCGTCTGTGGACTCACAGTGAGTCCCGCGTCTGAAGGTCCTCCTGTCTCGGATTCTGCTCACAGTGATTCCCGCGTCTGACAGTCCGCCTGTCTCGGCTTCTGCTCACAGCGAGTCCCGGTTCTGAAGGTCCTTCCTGTCTCGGCTTCTGCTCGCTCATTAAGCTCAGAATGAAAAACTGCTGTCTAGTGAAAGGAGAGGAGAAAGTAAAATCTCATTCACTTTTATATGAATATTGGTCCAATTCTATTTATCATGTACAGTCGGGATGTATGGAAACTGTGAGCCGCCGAGGGGATCTTTTTCCCTTCTGTCGACTCACAGTGAGTCCCGCGTCTGAAGGTCCTCCTGTCTCGGATTCTGCTCACAGTGATTCCCGCGTCTGACAGTGCGCCTGTCTCGGCTTCTGCTCACAGCCCGCGTCTGAAGGTCCTGTTGTCTCGGCTTCTGCTCGCTCATAAGCTCAGAATGAAAAACTGCTGTCTAGTGAAAGGAGAGGAAAAAGTAAAAATCTCATTCACGTTTATATGAATATTGGTCCAATTCTATTGTTCATGTACAGTCGGGATGTATGGAAACTGTGAGCCACCGAGGGGGATCTTTTTCCCTTCTGTCGACTCACAGCGAGTCCCGCTTCTGAAGGTCCTCCTGTCTCGGATTCTGCTCACAGTGATTCCCGCGTCTGACAGTCCGCCTGTCTCGGCTTCTGCTCACAGCGAGTCCCGGTTCTGAAGGTCCTTCCTGTCTCGGCTTCTGCTCGCTCATTAAGCTCAGAATGAAAAACTGCTGTCTAGTGAAAGGAGAGGAGAAAGTAAAATCTCATTCACTTTTATATGAATATTGGTCCAATTCTATTGTCATGTACAGTCGGGATGTATGGAAACAGTCTGTGCCGAGGGGAAACTTTTCCCGTCTGTGGACTCACAGTGAGTCCCGCGTCTGAAGGTCCTCCTGTCTCGGATTCTGCTCACAGTGATTCCCGCGTCTGACAGTCCGCCTGTCTCGGCTTCTGCTCACAGCGAGTCCGGTTCTGAAGGTCCTTCCTGTCGGCTTCTGCTCGCTCATTAAGCTCAGAATGAAAAACTGCTGTCTAGTGAAAGGAGAGGAGAAAGTAAAATCTCATTCACTTTTATATGAATATTGGTCCAATTCTATTGATCATGTACAGTCGGGATGTATGGAAACAGTCTGTGACCGAGGGGAAACATTTTCCCGTCTGTGGACTCACAGTGAGTCCCGCGTCTGAAGGTCCTCCTGTCTCGGATTCTGCTCACAGCGAGTCCCGCGTCTGACAGTGCGCCTGTCTCGGCTTCTGCTCACAGCGAGTCCGTCTGAAGGTCCTGCTGTCTCGGCTTCTGCTCGCTCATTAAGCTCAGAATGAAAAACTGCTGTCTAGTGAAAGGAGAGGAGAAAGTAAAATCTCATTCACTTTTATATGAATATTGGTCCAATTCTATTAATCATGTACAGTCGGGATGTATGGAAACAGTCTGTGACCGAGGGGAAACATTTTCCCGTCTGTGGACTCACAGTGAGTCCCGCGTCTGAAAAGTCTTGCTGTCTCGGATTCTGCTCACAGCGAGTCCCGCGTCTGACAGTGCGCCTGTCTCGGCTTCTGCTCACAGCGAGTCCCGGTTCTGAAGGTCCTTCCTGTCTCGGCTTCTGCTCGCTCATTAAGCTCAGAATGAAAAACTGCTGTCTAGTGAAAGGAGAGGAGAAAGTAAAATCTCATTCACTTTTATATGAATATTGGTCCAATTCTATTAATCATGTACAGTCGGGATGTATGGAAACAGTCTGTGACCGAGGGGAAACATTTTCCCGTCTGTGGACTCACAGTCAGTCCCGCGTCTGAAGGTCCTCCTGTCTCGGATTCTGCTCACAGCGAGTCCCGCGTCTGACAGTGCGCCTGTCTCGGCTTCTGCTCACAGCGAGTCCCGCGTCTGAAGGTCCTGCTGTCTCGGCTTCTGCTCGCTCATTAAGCTCAGAATGAAAAACTGCTGTCTAGTGAAAGGAGAGGAGAAAGTAAAATCTCATTCACGTTTATATGAATATTGGTCCAATTCTATTGTTCATGTACAGTCGGGATGTATGGAAACTGTGAGCCACCGAGGGGGATCTTTTTCCCTTCTGTCGACTCACAGCGAGTCCTGCTTCTGAAGGTCCTCCTGTCTCGGATTCTGCTCACAGTGATTCCCGCGTCTGAAGGTCCTTCCTGTCTCGGCTTCTGCTCGCTCATTAAGCTCAGAATGAAAAACTGCTGTCTAGTGAAAGGAGAGGAGAAAGTAAAATCTCATTCACTTTTATATGAATATTGGTCCAATTCTATTAATCATGTACAGTCGGGATGTATGGAAACAGTCTGTGACCGAGGGGAAACATTTTCCCGTCTGTGGACTCACAGTGAGTCCCGCGTCTGAAGGTCCTCCTGTCTCGGATTCTGCTCACAGTGATTCCCGCGTCTGACAGTCCGCCTGTCTCGGCTTCTGCTCACAGCGAGTCCCGGTTCTGAAGGTCCTTCCTGTCTCGGCTTCTGCTCGCTCATTAAGCTCAGAATGAAAAACTGCTGTCTAGTGAAAGGAGAGGAGAAAGTAAAATCTCATTCACTTTTATATGAATATTGGTCCAATTCTATTTATCATGTACAGTCGGGATGTATGGAAACTGTGAGCCGCCGAGGGGGATCTTTTTCCCTTCTGTCGACTCACAGCGAGTCCCGCTTCTGAAGGTCCTCCTGCCTCGGATTCTGCTCACAGTGATTCCCGCGTCTGACAGTCCGCCTGTCTCGGCTTCTGCTCACAGCGAGTCCCGGTTCTGAAGGTCCTTCCTGTCTCGGCTTCTGCTCGCTCATTAAGCTCAGAATGAAAAACTGCTGTCTAGTGAAAGGAGAGGAGAAAGTAAAATCTCAGCCAATTTAATAAAAGTGTTTGTCAAATTCTTATGTTCCATCAACAATCTGGGTGTATGAAAGTGGCCGAGGGAGATTTTTTTCCCTTCTGTAGACTCACAGTGAGTATGGTATCTGAAAGTCTTCGTGTATCCGCTTCTGCTCTCTCATTAAGCTCACAATTAACGACTGCTGTCTCATGTGAAAGGAGAGACCTTCTTTAGAGGCTGCATTTCAGACCAGTGTGTGAAAAAAGCCCGAAAATCCACGTATCGCTGCTCAATATCTAATGTTTATCAACTTTCATTTCATGAATAAACAAAATAGACACCAGTCTGAGGCCAGTGAGTCAACATCTGCGTTTTACTTCTTTGTGTCGCTGATAAAGCTCACAATTAACAAATGCTGTCTCAAGCGAAAGGAGAGGAAAATGACAAATCAGCCACTTTAATATGAATGTTTGTGAAATTCGAATTTGTGAATAATCTGGGTGTATGGAAACGGTCAGAGGCCGACCGGGATACGGGCGTCTGACAGTCCGCCTGTCTCGGCTTCTGCTCACAGCGAGTCCCGGTTCTGAAGGTCCTTCCTGTCTCGGCTTCTGCTCGCTCATTAAGCTCAGAATGAAAAACTGCTGTCTAGTGAAAGGAGAGGAGAAAGTAAAATCTCATTCACTTTTATATGAATATTGGTCCAATTCTATTTATCATGTACAGTCGGGATGTATGGAAACAGTCTGTGACCGAGGGGAAACATTTTCCCGTCTGTGGACTCACAGTGAGTCCCGCGTCTGAAGGTCCTCCTGTCTCGGATTCTGCTCACAGTGATTCCCGCGTCTGACAGTCCGCCTGTCTCGGCTTCTGCTCACAGCGAGTCCCGGTTCTGAAGGTCCTTCCTGTCTCGGCTTCTGCTCGCTCATTAAGCTCAGAATGAAAAACTGCTGTCTAGTGAAAGGAGAGGAGAAAGTAAAATCTCATTCACTTTATATGAATATTGGTCCAATTCTATTTATCATGTACAGTCGGGATGTATGGAAACAGTCTGTGACCGAGGGGATCATTTTCCCGTTGTGGACTCACAGTGAGTCCCGCGTCTGAAGGTCCTCCTGTCTCGGATTCTGCTCACAGTGATTCCCGCGTCTGACAGTCGCCTGTCTCGGCTTCTGCTCACAGCGATCCCGCGTCTGAAGGTCCTGCTGTCTCGGCTTCTGCTCGCTCATTAAGCTCAGAATGAAAAACTGCTGTCTAGTGAAAGGAGAGGAGAAAGTAAAATCTCATTCACGTTTATATGAATATTGGTCCAATTCTATTGTTCATGTACAGTCGGGATGTATGGAAACTGTGAGCCGCCGAGGGGGATCTTTTTCCCTTCTGTCGACTCACAGTGAGTCCCGCGTCTGAAGGTCCTCCTGTCTCGGATTCTGCTCACAGTGATTCCCGCGTCTGAAGGTCTGCTGTCTCGGCTTCTGCTCGCTCATAAGCTCAGAATGAAAAACTGCTGTCTAGTGAAAGGAGAGGAGAAAGTAAAATCTCATTCACTTTTATATGAATATTGGTCCAATTCTATTGTTCATGTAAGTCGGGATGTATGGAACTGTGACCGCCGAGGGGATCTTTTTCCTTCTGTCGACTCACAGCGAGTCCCGCTTCTGAAGGTCCTCCTGTCTCGGATTCTGCTCACAGTGATTCCCGCGTCTGACAGTCCGCCTGTCTCGGCTTTGCTCACAGCGAGTCCCGGTTCTGAAGGTCCTTCCTGTCTCGGCTTCTGCTCGCTCATTAAGCTCAGAATGAAAAACTGCTGTCTAGTGAAAGGAGAGGAGAAAGTAAAATCTCATTCACTTTTATATGAATATTGGTCCAATTCTATTGATCATGTACAGTCGGGATGTATGGAAACAGTCTGTGACCGAGGGGAAACATTTTCCCGTCTGTGACTCACAGTGAGTCCCGCGTCTGAAGGTCCTCCTGTCTCGGATTCTGCTCACAGTGATTCCCGCGTCTGACAGTCCGCCTGTCTCGGCTTCTGCTCACAGCGAGTCCGGTTCTGAAGGTCCTTCCTGTCTCGGCTTCTGCTCGCTCATTAAGCTCAGAATGAAAAACTGCTGTCTAGTGAAAGGAGAGGAGAAAGTAAAATCTCATTCACTTTTATATGAATATTGGTCCAATTCTATTTATCATGTACAGTCGGGATGTATGGAAACAGTCTGTGACCGAGGGGAAACATTTTCCCGTCTGTGGACTCACAGTGAGTCCCGCGTCTGAAGGTCCTCCTGTCTCGGATTCTGCTCACAGTCCCGCGTCTGACAGTGCCTGTCTCGGCTTCTGCTCACAGCGAGTCCCGGTTCTGAAGGTCCTTCCTGTCTCGGCTTCTGCTCGCTCATTAAGCTCAGAATGAAAAACTGCTGTCTAGTGAAAGGAGAGGAGAAAGTAAAATCTCATTCACTTTTATATATTGGTCCAATTCTATTTTCATGTACAGTCGGGATGTATGGAAACTGTGAGCCGCCGAGGGGGATCTTTTTCCCTTCTGTCGACTCACAGTGAGTCCCGCGTCTGAAGGTCCTCCTGTCTCGGATTCTGCTCACAGTGATTCCCGCGTCTGAAGGTCCTGCTGTCTCGGCTTCTGCTCGCTCATTAAGCTCAGAATGAAAAACTGCTGTCTAGTGAAAGGAGAGGAGAAAGTAAAATCTCATTCACTTTATATGAATATTGGTCCAATTCTATTGATCATGTACAGTCGGGATGTATGGAAACTGTGAGCCACCGAGGGGATCTTTTTCCCTTCTGTCGACTCACAGCGAGTCCCGCTTCTGAAGGTCCTCCTGTCTCGGATTCTGCTCACAGTGATTCCCGCGTCTGACAGTCCGCCTGTCTCGGCTTCTGCTCACAGCGAGTCCCGGTTCTGAAGGTCCTTCCTGTCTCGGCTTCTGCTCGCTCATTAAGCTCAGAATGAAAAACTGCTGTCTAGTGAAAGGAGAGGAGAAAGTAAAATCTCATTCACTTTTATATGAATATTGGTCCAATTCTATTAATCATGTACAGTCGGGATGTATGGAAACAGTCTGTGACCGAGGGAAACATTTTCCCGTCTGTGGACTCACAGTGAGTCCCGCGTCTGAAGGTCCTCCTGTCTCGGATTCTGCTCACAGCGATTCTGACAGTGCGCCTGTCTCGGCTTCTGCTCACAGCGAGTCCGGTCTGAAGGTCCTGCTGTCTCGGCTTCTGCTCGCTCATTAAGCTCAGAATGAAAAACTGCTGTCTAGTGAAAGGAGAGGAGAAAGTAAAATCTCATTCACTTTTATATGAATATTGGTCCAATTCTATTTCATGTACAGTCGGGATGTATGGAAACTGTGAGCCGAGGGGATCTTTTTCCCTTCTGTCGACTCACAGTGAGTCCCGCGTTCTGAAGGTCCTCCTGTCTCGGATTCTGCTCACAGTGATTCCCGCGTCTGACAGTCCGCCTGTCTCGGCTTCTGCTCACAGCGAGTCCCGGTTCTGAAGGTCCTTCCTGTCTCGGCTTCTGCTCGCTCATTAAGCTCAGAATGAAAAACTGCTGTCTAGTGAAAGGAGAGGAGAAAGTAAAATCTCATTCACTTTTATATGAATATTGGTCCAATTCTATTGTTCATGTACAGTCGGGATGTATGGAAAGTGAGCCGCCGAGGGGGATCTTTTTCCCTTCTGTCGACTCACAGCGAGTCCCGCTGAAGGTCAACAGCCCGTCTGACAGTCCGCCTGTCTCGGCTTCTGCTCACAGCGAGTCCCGGTTCTGAAGGTCCTTCCTGTCTCGGCTTCTGCTCGCTCATTAAGCTCAGAATGAAAAACTGCTGTCTAGTGAAAGGAGAGGAGAAAGTAAAATCTCATTCACTTTATATGAATATTGGTCCAATTCTATTGATCATGTACAGTCGGGATGTATGGAAACTCTGTGACCGAGGGGATTTTCCCTCTGTCGACTCACAGTGAGTCCCCGTCTGAAGGTCCTCCTGTCTCGGATTCTGCTCACAGTGATTCCCGCGTCTGACAGTCCGCCTGTCTCGGCTTCTGCTCACAGCGAGTCCTTCTGAAGGTCCTTCCTGTCTCGGCTTCTGCTCGCTCATTAAGCTCAGAATGAAAAACTGCTGTCTAGTGAAAGGAGAGGAGAAAGTAAAATCTCATTCACTTTTATATGAATATTGGTCCAATTCTATTCATGTACAGTCGGGATGTATGGAAACTCTGTGACCGAGGGGAAACATTTTCCCGTCTGTGGACTCACAGTGAGTCCCGCGTCTGAAGGTCCTCCTGTCTCGGATTCTGCTCACAGGACCCGCGTCTGACAGTCGCCTGTCTCGGCTTCTGGAAAGGTCTGCTGTCTCGGCTTCTGCTCGCTCATTAAGCTCAGAATGAAAAACTGCTGTCTAGTGAAAGGAGAGGAGAAAGTAAAATCTCATTCACGTTTTATGAATATTGGTCCAATTCTATTGTCATGTACAGTCGGGATGTATGGAAACTGTGAGCCGAGGGGGATCTTTTCCCTTCTGTCGACTCACAGCGAGTCCCGCTTCTGAAGGTCCTCCTGTCTCGGATTCTGCTCACAGTGATTCCCGCGTCTGACAGTCCGCCTGTCTCGGTTCTGCTCACAGCGAGTCCCGGTTCTGAAGGTCCTTCCTGTCTCGGCTTCTGCTCGCTCATTAAGCTCAGAATGAAAAACTGCTGTCTAGTGAAAGGAGAGGAGAAAGTAAAATCTCATTCACTTTTATATGAATATTGGTCCAATTCTATTGTTCATGTACAGTCGGGATGTATGGAAACTGTGAGCCGCCGAGGGGGATCTTTTTCCCTTCTGTCGACTCACAGCGAGTCCCTTCTGAAGGTCCTCTGTCTCGGATTCTGCTCACAGTGATTCCCGCGTCTGACAGTCCGCCTGTCTCGGCTTCTGCTCACAGCGAGTCCCGGTTCTGAAGGTCCTTCCTGTCTCGGCTTCTGCTCGCTCATTAAGCTCAGAATGAAAAACTGCTGTCTAGTGAAAGGAGAGGAGAAAGTAAAATCTCATCACTTTATATGAATATTGGTCCAATTCTATTGATCATGTACAGTCGGGATGTATGGAAACAGTCTGTGACCGAGGGAAACATTTTCCCGTCTGTGGACTCACAGTGAGTCCCGCGTCTGAAGGTCCTCCTGTCTCGGATTCTGCTCACAGTGATTCCCGCGTCTGACAGTCCGCCTGTCTCGGCTTCTGCTCACAGCGAGTCCCGGTTCTGAAGGTCCTTCCTGTCTCGGCTTCTGCTCGCTCATTAAGCTCAGAATGAAAAACTGCTGTCTAGTGAAAGGAGAGGAGAAAGTAAAATCTCATTCACTTTTATATGAATATTGGTCCAATTCTATTTATCATGTACAGTCGGGATGTATGGAAACTGTGAGCCGCCGAGGGGGATCTTTTTCCCTTCTGTCGACTCACAGTGAGTCCCGCGTCTGAAGGTCCTCCTGTCTCGGATTCTGCTCACAGTGATTCCCGCGTCTGAAGGTCCTGCTGTCTCGGCTTCTGCTCGCTCACTAAGCTCAGAATGAAAAATTGCTGTCTAGTGAAAGGAGAGGAGAAAGTAAAATCTCATTCACTTTATATGAATATTGGTCCAATTCTATTGTTCATGTACAGTCGGGATGTATGGAAACAGTCTGTGACCGAGGGGAAACATTTTCCCTTCTGTCGACTCACAGCGAGTCCCTCTGAAGGTCCTCCTGTCTCGGATTCTGCTCACAGTGATTCCCGCGTCTGACAGTCCGCCTGTCTCGGCTTCTGCTCACAGCGAGTCCCGGTTCTGAAGGTCCTTCCTGTCTCGGCTTCTGCTCGCTCATTAAGCTCAGAATGAAAAACTGCTGTCTAGTGAAAGGAGAGGAGAAAGTAAAATCTCATTCACTTTATATGAATATTGGTCCAATTCTATTGATCATGTACAGTCGGGATGTATGGAAACAGTCTGTGACCGAGGGAAACATTTTCCCGTCTGTGGACTCACAGTGAGTCCCGCGTCTGAAGGTCCTCCTGTCTCGGATTCTGCTCACAGTGATTCCCGCGTCTGACAGTCCGCCTGTCTCGGCTTCTGCTCACAGCGAGTCCCGGTTCTGAAGGTCCTTCCTGTCTCGGCTTCTGCTCGCTCATTAAGCTCAGAATGAAAAACTGCTGTCTAGTGAAAGGAGAGGAGAAAGTAAAATCTCATTCACTTTTATATGAATATTGGTCCAATTCTATTATCATGTACAGTCGGGATGTATGGAAACAGTCTGTGACCGAGGGGAAACATTTTCCCGTCTGTGGACTCACAGTGAGTCCCGCGTCTGAAGGTCCTCCTGTCTCGGATTCTGCTCACAGCGAGTCCCGCGTCTGACAGTGCGCCTGTCTCGGCTTCTGCTCACAGCGAGTCCCGTCTGAAGGTCCTGCTGTCTCGGCTTCTGCTCGCTCATTAAGCTCAGAATGAAAAACTGCTGTCTAGTGAAAGGAGAGGAGAAAGTAAAATCTCATTCACTTTTATATGAATATTGGTCCAATTCTATTGTTCATGTACAGTCGGGATGTATGGAAACTGTGAGCCACCGAGGGGATCTTTTTCCCTTCTGTCGACTCACAGCGAGTCCCGCTTCTGAAGGTCCTCCTGTCTCGGATTCTGCTCACAGTGATTCCCGCGTCTGACAGTCCGCCTGTCTCGGCTTCTGCTCACAGCGAGTCCCGGTTCTGAAGGTCCTTCCTGTCTCGGCTTCTGCTCGCTCATTAAGCTCAGAATGAAAAACTGCTGTCTAGTGAAAGGAGAGGAGAAAGTAAAATCTCATTCACTTTTATATGAATATTGGTCCAATTCTATTGTTCATGTACAGTCGGGATGTATGGAAACTGTGAGCCGAGGGGGATCTTTTTCCCTTCTGTCGACTCACAGCGAGTCCCTCTGAAGGTCCTCCTGTCTCGGATTCTGCTCACAGTGATTCCCGCGTCTGACAGTCCGCCTGTCTCGGCTTCTGCTCACAGCGAGTCCCGGTTCTGAAGGTCCTTCCTGTCTCGGCTTCTGCTCGCTCATTAAGCTCAGAATGAAAAACTGCTGTCTAGTGAAAGGAGAGGAGAAAGTAAAATCTCATTCACTTTATATGAATATTGGTCCAATTCTATTGATCATGTACAGTCGGGATGTATGGAAACAGTCTGTGACCGAGGGAAACATTTTCCCGTCTGTGGACTCACAGTGAGTCCCGCGTCTGAAGGTCCTCCTGTCTCGGATTCTGCTCACAGTGATTCCCGCGTCTGACAGTCCGCCTGTCTCGGCTTCTGCTCACAGCGAGTCCCGGTTCTGAAGGTCCTTCCTGTCTCGGCTTCTGCTCGCTCATTAAGCTCAGAATGAAAAACTGCTGTCTAGTGAAAGGAGAGGAGAAAGTAAAATCTCATTCACTTTTATATGAATATTGGTCCAATTCTATTATCATGTACAGTCGGGATGTATGGAAACAGTCTGTGACCGAGGGGATTTTCCCGTCTGTGGACTCACAGTGAGTCCCGCGTCTGAAGGTCCTCCTGTCTCGGATTCTGCTCACAGTGATCCCGCGTCTGACAGTCCGCCTGTCTCGGCTTCTGCTCACAGCGAGTCCCGGTTCTGAAGGTCCTTCCTGTCTCGGCTTCTGCTCGCTCATTAAGCTCAGAATGAAAAACTGCTGTCTAGTGAAAGGAGAGGAGAAAGTAAAATCTCATTCACTTTTATATGAATATTGGTCCAATTCTATTAATCATGTACAGTCGGGATGTATGGAAACAGTCTGTGACCGAGGGGAAACATTTTCCCGTCTGTGGACTCACAGTGAGTCCCGCGTCTGAAGGTCCTCCTGTCTCGGATTCTGCTCACAGTGATTCCCGCGTCTGACAGTCGCCTGTCTCGGCTTCTGCTCACAGCGAGTCCCGGTCTGAAGGTCCTTCCTGTCTCGGCTTCTGCTCGCTCATTAAGCTCAGAATGAAAAACTGCTGTCTAGTGAAAGGAGAGGAGAAAGTAAAATCTCATTCACTTTTATATGAATATTGGTCCAATTCTATTGTTCATGTACAGTCGGGATGTATGGAAACTGTGAGCCGAGGGGATCTTTTTCCCTTCTGTCGACTCACAGTGAGTCCCGCGTCTGAAGGTCCTCCTGTCTCGGATTCTGCTCACAGTGATTCCCGCGTCTGAAGGTCCTGCTGTCTCGGCTTCTGCTCGCTCATTAAGCTCAGAATGAAAAACTGCTGTCTAGTGAAAGGAGAGGAGAAAGTAAAATCTCATTCACTTTTATATGAATATTGGTCCAATTCTATTGTCATGTACAGTCGGGATGTATGGAAAGGAGATCTTTTTCCCTTCTGTCGACTCACAGCGAGTCCCGCTTCTGAAGGTCCTCCTGTCTCGGATTCTGCTCACAGTGATTCCCGCGTCTGACAGTCCGCCTGTCTCGGCTTCTGCTCACAGCGAGTCCCGGTTCTGAAGGTCCTTCCTGTCTCGGCTTCTGCTCGCTCATTAAGCTCAGAATGAAAAACTGCTGTCTAGTGAAAGGAGAGGAGAAAGTAAAATCTCATTCACTTTATATGAATATTGGTCCAATTCTATTTTCATGTACAGTCGGGATGTATGGACACTGTGAGCCGCCGAGGGGATCTTTTTCCCTTCTGTCGACTCACAGCGAGTCCCGTTCTGAAGGTCCTCCTGTCTCGGATTCTGCTCACAGTGATTCCCGCGTCTGACAGTCCGCCTGTCTCGGCTTCTGCTCACAGCGAGTCCCGGTTCTGAAGGTCCTTCCTGTCTCGGCTTCTGCTCGCTCATTAAGCTCAGAATGAAAAACTGCTGTCTAGTGAAAGGAGAGGAGAAAGTAAAATCTCATTCACTTTATATGAATATTGGTCCAATTCTATTGATCATGTACAGTCGGGATGTATGGAAACAGTCTGTGACCGAGGGGAAACATTTTCCCGTCTGTGGACTCACAGTGAGTCCCGCGTCTGAAGGTCCTCCTGTCTCGGATTCTGCTCACAGTGATTCCCGCGTCTGACAGTCCGCCTGTCTCGGCTTCTGCTCACAGCGAGTCCCGGTTCTGAAGGTCCTTCCTGTCTCGGCTTCTGCTCGCTCATTAAGCTCAGAATGAAAAACTGCTGTCTAGTGAAAGGAGAGGAGAAAGTAAAATCTCATTCACTTTTATATGAATATTGGTCCAATTCTATTATCATGTACAGTCGGGATGTATGGAAACTGTGAGCCGCCGAGGGGATCTTTTTCCCTTCTGTCGACTCACAGTGAGTCCGCGTCTGAAGGTCCTCCTGTCTCGGATTCTGCTCACAGTGATTCCCGCGTCTGAAGGTCCTGCTGTCTCGGCTTCTGCTCGCTCATAAGCTCAGAATGAAAAACTGCTGTCTAGTGAAAGGAGAGGAGAAAGTAAAATCTCATTCACTTTTATATGAATATTGGTCCAATTCTATTGTCATGTACAGTCGGGATGTATGGAAACTGTGACCGAGGGGATCTTTTTCCCTTCTGTCGACTCACAGCGAGTCCCGCTTCTGAAGGTCCTCCTGTCTCGGATTCTGCTCACAGTGATTCCCGCGTCTGACAGTCCGCCTGTCTCGGCTTCTGCTCACAGCGAGTCCCGGTTCTGAAGGTCCTTCCTGTCTCGGCTTCTGCTCGCTCATTAAGCTCAGAATGAAAAACTGCTGTCTAGTGAAAGGAGAGGAGAAAGTAAAATCTCATTCACTTTTATATGAATATTGGTCCAATTCTATTAATCATGTACAGTCGGGATGTATGGAAACAGTCTGTGACCGAGGGGAAACATTTTCCCGTCTGTGGACTCACAGTGAGTCCCGCGTCTGAAGGTCCTCCTGTCTCGGATTCTGCTCACAGCGATCCCGCGTCTGACAGTCGCCTGTCTCGGCTTCTGCTCACAGCGAGTCCGCGTCTGAAGGTCCTGCTGTCTCGGCTTCTGCTCGCTCATTAAGCTCAGAATGAAAAACTGCTGTCTAGTGAAAGGAGAGGAGAAAGTAAAATCTCATTCACTTTATATGAATATTGGTCCAATTCTATTGTTCATGTACAGTCGGGATGTATGGAAACTGTGAGCCACCGAGGGGATCTTTTTCCCTTCTGTCGACTCACAGCGAGTCCCGCTCTGAAGGTCCTCCTGTCTCGGATTCTGCTCACAGTGATTCCCGCGTCTGACAGTCCGCCTGTCTCGGCTTCTGCTCACAGCGAGTCCCGGTTCTGAAGGTCCTTCCTGTCTCGGCTTCTGCTCGCTCATTAAGCTCAGAATGAAAAACTGCTGTCTAGTGAAAGGAGAGGAGAAAGTAAAATCTCATTCACTTTTATATGAATATTGGTCCAATTCTATTGTTCATGTACAGTCGGGATGTATGGAAACTGTGAGCCGCCGAGGGGGATCTTTTTCCCTTCTGTCGACTCACAGCGAGTCCCCTGAAGGTCCTCCTGTCTCGGATTCTGCTCACAGTGATTCCCCGCGTCTGACAGTCCGCCTGTCTCGGCTTCTGCTCACAGCGAGTCCCGGTTCTGAAGGTCCTTCCTGTCTCGGCTTCTGCTCGCTCATTAAGCTCAGAATGAAAAACTGCTGTCTAGTGAAAGGAGAGGAGAAAGTAAAATCTCAATCACTGTTACATGAATATTGGTCCAATTCTATTGATCATGTACAGTCGGGATGTATGGAAACAGTCTGTGACCGAAGGGGAAACATTTTCCCGTCTGTGGACTCACAGTGAGTCCCGCGTCTGAAGGTCCTCCTGTCTCGGATTCTGCTCACAGTGATTCCCGCGTCTGACAGTCCGCCTGTCTCGGCTTCTGCTCACAGCGAGTCCCGGTTCTGAAGGTCCTTCCTGTCTCGGCTTCTGCTCGCTCATTAAGCTCAGAATGAAAAACTGCTGTCTAGTGAAAGGAGAGGAGAAAGTAAAATCTCATTCACTTTTATATGAATATTGGTCCAATTCTATTAATCATGTACAGTCGGATGTATGGAAACAGTCTGTGACCGAGGGGAAACATTTTCCCGTCTGTGGACTCACAGTGAGTCCCGCGTCTGAAGGTCCTCCTGTCTCGAATTCTGCTCACAGCGATCCCGCGTCTGACAGTCCGCCTGTCTCGGCTTCTGCTCACAGCGAGTGCCCGGTCTGAAGGTCCTGCTGTCTCGGCTTCTGCTCGCTCATTAAGCTCAGAATGAAAAACTGCTGTCTAGTGAAAGGAGAGGAGAAAGTAAAATCTCATTCACGTTTATATGAATATTGGTCCAAT
The DNA here is from genome assembly GCF_001640805.2 of Lates calcarifer. Classification (NCBI taxonomy): domain Eukaryota; kingdom Metazoa; phylum Chordata; class Actinopteri; family Centropomidae; genus Lates; species Lates calcarifer. Next base: position 19,588 of record NW_026116957.1, read on the forward strand.
TCTATTGTATCATGTACAGTCGGGATGTATGGAAACTGTGAGCCACCGAGGGGGATCTTTTTCCCTTCTGTCGACTCACAGCGAGTCCCGCTTCTGAAGGTCCTCCTGTCTCGGATTCTGCTCACAGTGATTCCCGCGTCTGACAGTCCGCCTGTCTCGGTTCTGCTCACAGCGAGTCCCGGTTCTGAAGGTCCTTCCTGTCTCGCTTTCTGCTCATTAAAGCTCAGAATGAAAAACTGCTGTCTAGTGAAAGGAGAGGAGAAAGTAAAATCTCATTCACTTTTATATGAATATTGGTCCAATTCTATTGTTCATGTACAGTCGGGATGTATGGAAACTGTGAGCCGCCGAGGGGATCTTTTTCCCTTCTGTCGACTCACAGCGAGTCCCAATTCTGAAGGTCCTCCTTGTCTCGGATTCTGCTCAACAGTGATTCCGCGTCTGACAGTCCGCCTGTCTCGGCTTCTGCTCACAGCGAGTCCCGGTTCTGAAGGTCCTTCCTGTCTCGGCTTCTGCTCGCTCATTAAGCTCAGATGAAAAACTGCTGTCTAGTGAAAGGAGAGGAGAAAGTAAAATCTCAATCACTGTTATCATGAATATTGGTCCAATTCTATTGATCATGTACAGTCGGGATGTATGGAAACAGTCTGTGACCGAAGGGAAACATTTTCCCGTCTGTGGACTCACAGTGAGTCCCGCGTCTGAAGGTCCTCCTGTCTCGGATTCTGCTCACAGTGATTCCCGCGTCTGACAGTCCGCCTGTCTCGGCTTCTGCTCACAGCGAGTCCGGTTCTGAAGGTCCTTCCTGTCTCGGCTTCTGCTTCGCTCATTAAGCTCAGAATGAAAAACTGCTGTCTAGTGAAAGGAGAGGAGAAAGTAAAATCTCATTCACTTTTATATGAATATTGGTCCAATTCTATTTATCATGTACAGTCGGGATGTATGGAAACTGTGAGCCCGCCGAGGGGGATCTTTTTCCCTTCTGTCGACTCACAGCTGAGTCCCGCGTCTGAAGGTCCTCCTGTCTCGGATTCTGCTCACAGTGATTCCACCCCTCCCCCCACGCCGTCTGAAGGTCCTGCTGTCTCGGCTTCTGCTCGCTCACTAAGCTCAGAATGAAAAATTGCTGTCTAGTGAAAGGAGAGGAGAAAGTAAAATCTCATTCACTTTTATATGAATATTGGTCCAATTCTATTGTTCATGTACAGTCGGGATGTATGGAACAGTCTGTGACGCGAGGGGAAACATTTTCCCTTCTGTCGACTCACAGCGAGTCCCAATTCCTGAAGGTCCTCTTGTCTCGGGATTCTGCTCACAGTGATTCCCGCGTCTGACAGTCCGCCTGTCTCGGCTTCTGCTCACAGCGGAGTCCCGGTTCTGAAGGTCCTTCCTGTCTCGGCTTCTGCTCGCTCATTAAGCTCAGAATGAAAAACTGCTGTCTAGTGAAAGGAGAGGAGAAAGTAAAATCTCAATCACTGTTACATGAATATTGGTCCAATTCTATTGATCATGTACAGTCGGGATGTATGGAAACAGTCTGTGACCGAAGGGAAACATTTTCCCGTCTGTGGACTCACAGTGAGTCCCGCGTCTGAAGGTCCTCCTGTCTCGGGATTCTGCTCACAGTGATTCCCGCGTCTGACAGTCCGCCTGTCTCGGCTTCTGCTCACAGCGAGTCCCGGTTCTGAAGGTCCTTCCTGTCTCGGCTTCTGCTCGCTCATTAAGCTCAGAATGAAAAACTGCTGTCTAGTGAAAGGAGAGGAGAAAGTAAAATCTCATTCACTTTTATATGAATATTGGTCCAATTCTATTAATCATGTACAGTCGGGATGTATGGAAACAGTCTGTGACCGAGGGGAAACATTTTCCCGTCTGTGGACTCACAGTGAGTCCCGCGTCTGAAGGTCCTCCTGTCTCGAATTCTGCTCACAGCGAGTCCCGCGTCTGACAGTGCGCCTGTCTCGGCTTCTGCTCACAGCGAGTGCCGCGTCTGAAGGTCCTGCTGTCTCGGCTTCTGCTCGCTCATTAAGCTCAGAATGAAAAACTGCTGTCTAGTGAAAGGAGAGGAGAAAGTAAAATCTCATTCACGTTTATATGAATATTGGTCCAATTCTATTGTTCATGTACAGTCGGGATGTATGGAAACTGTGAGCCACCGAGGGGATCTTTTTCCCTTCTGTCGACTCACAGCGAGTCCCGCTTCTGAAGGTCCTCCTGTCTCGGATTCTGCTCACAGTGATTCCCGCGTCTGACAGTCCGCCTGTCTCGGTTTCTGCTCACAGCGAGTCCCGGTTCTGAAGGTCCTTCCTGTCTCGGCTTCTGCTCGCTCATTAATCTCAGAATGAAAAACTGCTGTCTAGTGAAAGGAGAGGAGAAAGTAAAATCTCATTCACTTTTATATGAATATTGGTCCAATTCTATTGTTCATGTACAGTCGGGATGTATGGAAACTGTGAGCCGCCGAGGGGGATCTTTTCCCTTCTGTCGACTCACAGCGAGTCCCAATTCTGAAGGTCCTCTTGTCTCGGATTCTGCTCACAGTGATTCCCGCGTCTGACAGTCCGCCTGTCTCGGCTTCTGCTCACAGCGAGTCCCGGTTCTGAAGGTCCTTCCTGTCTCGGCTTCTGCTCGCTCATTAAGCTCAGAATGAAAAACTGCTGTCTAGTGAAAGGAGAGGAGAAAGTAAAATCTCAATCACTGTTACATGAATATTGGTCCAATTCTATTGATCATGTACAGTCGGGATGTATGGAAACAGTCTGTGACCGAAGGGAAACATTTTCCCGTCTGTGGACTCACAGTGAGTCCCGCGTCTGAAGGTCCTCCTGTCTCGGATTCTGCTCACAGTGATTCCCGCGTCTGACAGTCCGCCTGTCTCGGCTTCTGCTCACAGCGAGTCCCGGTTCTGAAGGTCCTTCCTGTCTCGGCTTCTGCTCGCTCATTAAGCTCAGAATGAAAAACTGCTGTCTAGTGAAAGGAGAGGAGAAAGTAAAATCTCATTCACTTTTATATGAATATTGGTCCAATTCTATTTATCATGTACAGTCGGGATGTATGGAAACTGTGAGCCGCCGAGGGGGATCTTTTTCCCTTCTGTCGACTCACAGTGAGTCCCGCGTCTGAAGGTCCTCCTGTCTCGGATTCTGCTCACAGTGATTCCCGCGTCTGAAGGTCCTGCTGTCTCGGCTTCTGCTCGCTCACTAAGCTCAGAATGAAAAATTGCTGTCTAGTGAAAGGAGAGGAGAAAGTAAAATCTCATTCACGTTTATATGAATATTGGTCCAATTCTATTGTTCATGTACAGTCGGGATGTATGGAAACAGTCTGTGACCGAGGGGAAACATTTTCCCGTCTGTGGACTCACAGTGAGTCCCGCGTCTGAAGGTCCTCTTGTCTCGGATTCTGCTCACAGTGATTCCCGCGTCTGACAGTCCGCCTGTCTCGGCTTCTGCTCACAGCGAGTCCCGGTTCTGAAGGTCCTTCCTGTCTCGGCTTCTGCTCGCTCATTAAGCTCAGAATGAAAAACTGCTGTCTAGTGAAAGGAGAGGAGAAAGTAAAATCTCATTCACTTTTATATGAATATTGGTCCAATTCTATTAATCATGTACAGTCGGGATGTATGGAAACAGTCTGTGACCGAGGGGAAACATTTTCCCGTCTGTGGACTCACAGTGAGTCCCGCGTCTGAAGGTCCTCCTGTCTCGAATTCTGCTCACAGCGAGTCCCGCGTCTGACAGTGCGCCTGTCTCGGCTTCTGCTCACAGCGAGTGCCGCGTCTGAAGGTCCTGCTGTCTCGGCTTCTGCTCGCTCATTAAGCTCAGAATGAAAAACTGCTGTCTAGTGAAAGGAGAGGAGAAAGTAAAATCTCATTCACGTTTATATGAATATTGGTCCAATTCTATTGTTCATGTACAGTCGGGATGTATGGAAACTGTGAGCCACCGAGGGGGATCTTTTTCCCTTCTGTCGACTCACAGCGAGTCCCGCTTCTGAAGGTCCTCCTGTCTCGGATTCTGCTCACAGTGATTCCCGCGTCTGACAGTCCGCCTGTCTCGGTTTCTGCTCACAGCGAGTCCCGGTTCTGAAGGTCCTTCCTGTCTCGGCTTCTGCTCGCTCATTAAGCTCAGAATGAAAAACTGCTGTCTAGTGAAAGGAGAGGAGAAAGTAAAATCTCAGCCAATTTAATAAAAGTGTTTGTCAAATTCTAATGTTCATCAACAATCTGGGTGTATGAAAGTGGCCGAGGGAGATTTTTTTCCCTTCTGTAGACTCACAGTGAGTATGGTATCTGAAAGTCTTCGTGTATCCGCTTCTGCTCTCTCATTAAGCTCACAATTAACGACTGCTGTCTCATGTGAAAGGAGAGACCTTCTTTAGAGGCTGCATTTCAGACCAGTGTGTGAAAAAGCCCGAAAATCCACGTATCGCTGCTCAATATCTAATGTTTATCAACTTTCATTTCATGAATAAACAAAATAGACACCAGTCTGAGGCCAGTGAGTCAACATCTGCGTTTTACTTCTTTGTGTCGCTGATAAAGCTCACAATTAACAAATGCTGTCTCAAGCGAAAGGAGAGGAGAAAATGACAAATCAGCCACTTTAATATGAATGTTTGTGAAATTCGAATGGTTGTGAATAATCTGGGTGTATGGAAACGGTCAGAGGCCGACCGGGATACGGGCGTCTGAAAGTCCTCCTGTCTCGGCTTCTGCTCACAGCGAGTCCCGGTTCTGAAGGTCCTTCCTGTCTCGGCTTCTGCTCGCTCATTAAGCTCAGAATGAAAAACTGCTGTCTAGTGAAAGGAGAGGAGAAAGTAAAATCTCATTCACTTTTATATGAATATTGGTCCAATTCTATTAATCATGTACAGTCGGGATGTATGGAAACAGTCTGTGACCGAGGGGAAACATTTTCCCGTCTGTGGACTCACAGTGAGTCCCGCGTCTGAAGGTCCTCCTGTCTCGGATTCTGCTCACAGCGAGTCCCGCGTCTGACAGTGCGCCTGTCTCGGCTTCTGCTCACAGCGAGTCCCGCGTCTGAAGGTCCTGCTGTCTCGGCTTCTGCTCGCTCATTAAGCTCAGAATGAAAAACTGCTGTCTAGTGAAAGGAGAGGAGAAAGTAAAATCTCATTCACGTTTATATGAATATTGGTCCAATTCTATTGTTCATGTACAGTCGGGATGTATGGAAACTGTGAGCCACCGGAGGGGGATCTTTTTCCCTTCTGTCGACTCACAGCGAGTCCCGCTTCTGAAGGTCCTCCTGTCTCGGATTCTGCTCACAGTGATTCCCGCGTCTGAAGGTCCTTCCTGTCTCGGCTTCTGCTCGCTCATTAAGCTCAGAATGAAAAACTGCTGTCTAGTGAAAGGAGAGGAGAAAGTAAAATCTCATTCACTTTTATATGAATATTGGTCCAATTCTATTAATCATGTACAGTCGGGATGTATGGAAACAGTCTGTGACCGAGGGGAAACATTTTCCCGTCTGTGGACTCACAGTGAGTCCCGCGTCTGAAGGTCCTCCTGTCTCGGCTTCTGCTCACAGTGATTCCCGCGTCTGACAGTCCGCCTGTCTCGGCTTCTGCTCACAGCGAGTCCCGGTTCTGAAGGTCCTTCCTGTCTCGGCTTCTGCTCGCTCATTAAGCTCAGAATGAAAAACTGCTGTCTAGTGAAAGGAGAGGAGAAAGTAAAATCTCATTCACTTTTATATGAATATTGGTCCAATTCTATTTATCATGTACAGTCGGGATGTATGGAAACTGTGAGCCGCCGAGGGGGATCTTTTTCCCTTCTGTCGACTCACAGTGAGTCCCGCGTCTGAAGGTCCTCCTGTCTCGGATTCTGCTCACAGTGATTCCCGCGTCTGAAGGTCCTGCTGTCTCGGCTTCTGCTCGCTCACTAAGCTCAGAATGAAAAATTGCTGTCTAGTGAAAGGAGAGGAGAAAGTAAAATCTCATTCACTTTTATATGAATATTGATCCAATTCTATTGTTCGTGTACAGTCGGGATGTATGGACACTGTGAGCCGCCGAGGGGGATCTTTTTCCCTTCTGTCGACTCACAGCGAGTCCCGCTTCTGAAGGTCCTCCTGTCTCGGATTCTGCTCACAGTGATTCCCGCGTCTGACAGTCCGCCTGTCTCGGCTTCTGCTCACAGCGAGTCCCGGTTCTGAAGGTCCTTCCTGTCTCGGCTTCTGCTCGCTCATTAAGCTCAGAATGAAAAACTGCTGTCTAGTGAAAGGAGAGGAGAAAGTAAAATCTCAGCCAATTTAATAAAAGTGTTTGTCAAATTCTAATGTTCATCAACAATCTGGGTGTATGAAAGTGGCCGAGGGAGATTTTTTTCCCTTCTGTAGACTCACAGTTAGTATGGTATCTGAAAGTCTTCGTGTATCCGCTTCTGCTCTCTCATTAAGCTCACAATTAACGACTGCTGTCTCATGTGAAAGGAGAGACCTTCTTTAGAGGCTGCATTTCAGACCAGTGTGTGAAAAAGCCCGAAAATCCACGTATCGCTGCTCAATATCTAATGTTTATCAACTTTCATTTCATGAATAAACAAAATAGACACCAGTCTGAGGCCAGTGAGTCAACATCTGCGTTTTACTTCTTTGTGTCGCTGATAAAGGCTCACAATTAACAAATGCTGTCTCAAGCGAAAGGAGAGGAGAAAAAATGACAAATCAGCCACTTTAATATGAATGTTTGTGAAATTCGAATGGTTGTGAATAATCTGGGTGTATGGAAACGGTCAGAGGCCGACCGGGATACGGGCGTCTGACAGTCCGCCTGTCTTGGCTTCTGCTCACAGCGAGTCCCGGGTTCTGAAGGTCCTTCCTGTCTCGGCTTCTGCTCGCTCATTAAGCTCAGAATGAAAAACTGCTGTCTAGTGAAAGGAGAGGAGAAAGTAAAATCTCATTCACGTTTATATGAATATTGGTCCAATTCTATTGTTCATGTACAGTCGGGATGTATGGAAACAGTCTGTGACCGAGGGGAAACATTTTCCCGGTCTGTGGACTCCACAGTGAGTCCCGCGTCTGAAGGTCCTCCTGTCTCGGATTCTGCTCACAGTGAGTCCCGCGTCTGAAGGTCCTCCTGTCTCGGTTTCTGCTCACAGCGAGTCCCGGTTCTGAAGGTCCTTCCTGTCTCGGCTTCTGCTCGCTCATTAAGCTCAGAATGAAAAAACTGCTGTCTAGTGAAAAGGAGAGGAGAAAGTAAAATCTCAGCCAATTTAATAAAAGTGTTTGTCAAATTCTAATGTTCATCAACAATCTGGGTGTATGAAAGTGGCCCGAGGGAGATTTTTTTCCCTTCTGTAGACTCACAGTTAGTATGGTATCTGAAAGTCTTCGTGTATCCGCTTCTGCTCTCTCATTAAGCTCACAATTAACGACTGCTGTCTCATGTGAAAGGAGAGACCTTCTTTAGAGGCTGCATTTCAGACCAGTGTGTGAAAAAGCCCGAAAATCCACGTATCGCTGCTCAATATCTAATGTTTATCAACTTTCATTTCATGAATAAACAAAATAGACACCAGTCTGAGGCCAGTGAGTCAACATCTGCGTTTTACTTCTTTGTGTCGCTGATAAAGCTCACAATTAACAAATGCTGTCTCAAGCGAAAGGAGAGGAGAAAATGACAAATCAGCCACTTTAATATGAATGTTTGTGAAATTCGAATGGTTGTGAATAATCTGGGTGTATGGAAACGGTCAGAGGCCGACCGGATACGGGCGTCTGAAAGTCCTCCTGTCTCGGCTTCTGCTCACAGCGAGTCCCGGTTCTGAAGGTCCTTCCTGTCTCGGCTTCTGCTCGCTCATTAAGCTCAGAATGAAAAACTGCTGTCTAGTGAAAGGAGAGGAGAAAGTAAAATCTCATTCACTTTTATATGAATATTGGTCCAATTCTATTATCATGTACAGTCGGGATGTATGGAAACAGTCTGTGACCCATTTTCCCGTCTGTGGACTCACAGTGAGTCCCGCGTCTGAAGGTCCTCCTGTCTCGGATTCTGCTCACAGTGATTCCCGCGTCTGACAGTCCGCCTGTCTCGGCTTCTGCTCACAGCGAGTCCCGGTTCTGAAGGTCCTTCCTGTCTCGGCTTCTGCTCGCTCATTAAGCTCAGAATGAAAAACTGCTGTCTAGTGAAAGGAGAGGAGAAAGTAAAATCTCATTCACTTTTATATGAATATTGGTCCAATTCTATTTATCATGTACAGTCGGGATGTATGGAAACTGTGAGCCGCCGAGGGGGATCTTTTTCCCTTCTGTCGACTCACAGTGAGTCCCGCGTCTGAAGGTCCTCCTGTCTCGGATTCTGCTCACAGTGATTCCCGTCTGAAGGTCCTGCTGTCTCGGCTTCTGCTCGCTCATAAGCTCAGAATGAAAAATTGCTGTCTAGTGAAAGGAGAGGAGAAAGTAAAATCTCATTCACTTTTATATGAATATTGTCCAATTCTATTGTTCATGTACAGTCGGGATGTATGGAAACTGTGAGCCACCGAGGGGATTTTTCCCTTCTGTCGACTCACAGCGAGTCCTGCTTCTGAAGGTCCTCTGTCTCGGCTTCTGCTCACAGCGAGTCCCGGTTCTGAAGGTCCTTCCTGTCTCGGCTTCTGCTCGCTCATTAAGCTCAGAATGAAAAACTGCTGTCTAGTGAAAGGAGAGGAGAAAGTAAAATCTCATTCACTTTTATATGAATATTGGTCCAATTCTATTTATCATGTACAGTCGGGATGTATGGAAACTGTGACCGAGGGGGATCTTTTTCCCTTCTGTCGACTCACAGTGAGTCCCGCGTCTGAAGGTCCTCCTGTCTCGGATTCTGCTCACAGTGATTCCCGCGTCTGAAGGTCCTGCTGTCTCGGCTTCTGCTCGCTCACTAAGCTCAGAATGAAAAATTGCTGTCTAGTGAAAGGAGAGGAGAAAGTAAAATCTCATTCACTTTTATATGAATATTGTCCAATTCTATTGTTCATGTACAGTCGGGATGTATGGAACTGTGAGCCGCCGAGGGGATCTTTTTCCCTTCTGTCGACTCACAGCGAGTCCCGCTTCTGAAGGTCCTCCTGTCTCGGATTCTGCTCACAGTGATTCCCGCGTCTGACAGTCCGCCTGTCTCGGCTTCTGCTCACAGCGAGTCCCGGTTCTGAAGGTCCTTCCTGTCTCGGCTTCTGCTCGCTCATTAAGCTCAGAATGAAAAACTGCTGTCTAGTGAAAGGAGAGGAAAAGTAAAATCTCAGCCAATTTAATAAAAGTGTTTGTCAAATTCTAATGTTCATCAACAATCTGGGTGTATGAAAGTGGCCGAGGGAGATTTTTTTCCCTTCTGTAGACTCACAGTGAGTATGGTATCTGAAAGTCTTCGTGTATCCGCTTCTGCTCTCTCATTAAGCTCACAATTAACGACTGCTGTCTCATGTGAAAGGAGAGACCTTCTTTAGAGGCTGCATTTCAGACCAGTGTGTGAAAAAGCCCGAAAATCCACGTATCGCTGCTCAATATCTAATGTTTATCAACTTTCATTTCATGAATAAACAAAATAGACACCAGTCTGAGGCCAGTGAGTCAACATCTGCGTTTTACTTCTTTGTGTCGCTGATAAAGCTCACAATTAACAAATGCTGTCTCAAGCGAAAGGAGAGGAGAAAATGACAAATCAGCCACTTTAATATGAATGTTTGTGAAATTCGAATGGTTGTGAATAATCTGGGTGTATGGAAACGGTCAGAGGCCGACCGGGATACGGGCGTCTGACAGTCCGCCTGTCTCGGCTTCTGCTCACAGCGAGTCCCGGTTCTGAAGGTCCTTCCTGTCTCGGCTTCTGCTCGCTCATTAAGCTCAGAATGAAAAACTGCTGTCTAGTGAAAGGAGAGGAGAAAGTAAAATCTCATTCACTTTTATATGAATATTGGTCCAATTCTATTGATCATGTACAGTCGGGATGTATGGAAACAGTCTGTGACCGAGGGGAAACATTTTCCCGTCTGTGGACTCACAGTGAGTCCCGCGTCTGAAGGTCCTCCTGTCTCGGATTCTGCTCACAGTGATTCCCGCGTCTGACAGTCCGCCTGTCTCGGCTTCTGCTCACAGCGAGTCCCGGTTCTGAAGGTCCTTCCTGTCTCGGCTTCTGCTCGCTCATTAAGCTCAGAATGAAAAACTGCTGTCTAGTGAAAGGAGAGGAGAAAGTAAAATCTCATTCACTTTTATATGAATATTGGTCCAATTCTATTTATCATGTACAGTCGGGATGTATGGAAACTGTGAGCCGCCGAGGGGGATCTTTTTCCCTTCTGTCGACTCACAGTGAGTCCCGCGTCTGAAGGTCCTCCTGTCTCGGATTCTGCTCACAGTGATTCCCGCGTCTGAAGGTCCTGCTGTCTCGGCTTCTGCTCGCTCACTAAGCTCAGAATGAAAAATTGCTGTCTAGTGAAAGGAGAGGAGAAAGTAAAATCTCATTGACTTTTATATGAATATTGGTCCAATTCTATTGTTCATGTACAGTCGGGATGTATGGACACTGTGAGCCGCCGAGGGGGATCTTTTTCCCTTCTGTCGACTCACAGCGAGTCCCGATTCTGAAGGTCCTCCTGTCTCGGATTCTGCTCACAGTGATTCCCGCGTCTGACAGTCCGCCTGTCTCGGCTTCTGCTCACAGCGAGTCCCGGTTCTGAAGGTCCTTCCTGTCTCGGCTTCTGCTCGCTCATTAAGCTCAGAATGAAAAACTGCTGTCTAGTGAAAGGAGAGGAGAAAGTAAAATCTCATTCACTTTTATATGAATATTGGTCCAATTCTATTGATCATGTACAGTCGGGATGTATGGAAACAGTCTGTGACCGAGGGGAAACATTTTCCCGTCTGTGGACTCACAGTGAGTCCCGCGTCTGAAGGTCCTCCTGTCTCGGATTCTGCTCACAGTGATTCCCGCGTCTGACAGTCCGCCTGTCTCGGCTTCTGCTCACAGCGAGTCCCGGTTCTGAAGGTCCTTCCTGTCTCGGCTTCTGCTCGCTCATTAAGCTCAGAATGAAAAACTGCTGTCTAGTGAAAGGAGAGGAGAAAGTAAAATCTCATTCACTTTTATATGAATATTGGTCCAATTCTATTTATCATGTACAGTCGGGATGTATGGAAACTGTGAGCCGCCGAGGGGGATCTTTTTCCCTTCTGTCGACTCACAGTGAGTCCCGCGTCTGAAGGTCCTCCTGTCTCGGATTCTGCTCACAGTGATTCCCGCGTCTGAAGGTCCTGCTGTCTCGGCTTCTGCTCGCTCACTAAGCTCAGAATGAAAAATTGCTGTCTAGTGAAAGGAGAGGAGAAAGTAAAATCTCATTGACTTTTATATGAATATTGGTCCAATTCTATTGTTCATGTACAGTCGGGATGTATGGACACTGTGAGCCGCCGAGGGGGATCTTTTTCCCTTCTGTCGACTCACAGCGAGTCCCGATTCTGAAGGTCCTCCTGTCTCGGATTCTGCTCACAGTGATTCCCGCGTCTGACAGTCCGCCTGTCTCGGCTTCTGCTCACAGCGAGTCCCGGTTCTGAAGGTCCTTCCTGTCTCGGCTTCTGCTCGCTCATTAAGCTCAGAATGAAAAACTGCTGTCTAGTGAAAGGAGAGGAGAAAGTAAAATCTCATTCACTTTTATATGAATATTGGTCCAATTCTATTGATCATGTACAGTCGGGATGTATGGAAACAGTCTGTGACCGAGGGGAAACATTTTCCCGTCTGTGGACTCACAGTGAGTCCCGCGTCTGAAGGTCCTCCTGTCTCGGATTCTGCTCACAGTGATTCCCGCGTCTGACAGTCCGCCTGTCTCGGCTTCTGCTCACAGCGAGTCCCGGTTCTGAAGGTCCTTCCTGTCTCGGCTTCTGCTCGCTCATTAAGCTCAGAATGAAAAACTGCTGTCTAGTGAAAGGAGAGGAGAAAGTAAAATCTCATTCACTTTTATATGAATATTGGTCCAATTCTATTGATCATGTACAGTCGGGATGTATGGAAACTGTGAGCCAGGGGGATCTTTTTCCCTTCTGTCGACTCACAGCGAGTCCCGCTTCTGAAGGTCCTCCTGTCTCGGATTCTGCTCACAGTGATTCCCGCGTCTGACAGTCCGCCTGTCTCGGCTTCTGCTCACAGCGAGTCCCGGTTCTGAAGGTCCTTCCTGTCTCGGCTTCTGCTCGCTCATTAAGCTCAGAATGAAAAACTGCTGTCTAGTGAAAGGAGAGGAGAAAGTAAAATCTCATTCACTTTTATATGAATATTGGTCCAATTCTATTGATCATGTACAGTCGGGATGTATGGAAACAGTCTGTGACCGAGGGGAAACATTTTCCCGTCTGTGGACTCACAGTGAGTCCCGCGTCTGAAGGTCCTCCTGTCTCGGATTCTGCTCACAGTGATCCCGCGTCTGACAGTCGCCTGTCTCGGCTTCTGCTCACAGCGAGTCCCGGTCTGAAGGTCCTGCTGTCTCGGCTTCTGCTCGCTCATTAAGCTCAGAATGAAAAACTGCTGTCTAGTGAAAGGAGAGGAGAAAGTAAAATCTCATTCACTTTTATATGAATATTGGTCCAATTCTATTAATCATGTACAGTCGGGATGTATGGAAACAGTCTGTGACCGAGGGGAAACATTTTCCCGTCTGTGGACTCACAGTGAGTCCCGCGTCTGAAGTCCTGTCTCGGATTCTGCTCACAGCGAGTCCCGCGTCTGACAGTGCGCCTGTCTCGGCTTCTGCTCACAGCGAGTCCCGGTTCTGAAGGTCCTTCCTGTCTCGGCTTCTGCTCGCTCATTAAGCTCAGAATGAAAAACTGCTGTCTAGTGAAAGGAGAGGAGAAAGTAAAATCTCATTCACTTTTATATGAATATTGGTCCAATTCTATTAATCATGTACAGTCGGGATGTATGGAAACAGTCTGTGACCGAGGGGAACATTTTCCCGTCTGTGACTCACAGTGTCCCGCGTCTGAAGGTCCTCCTGTCTCGGATTCTGCTCACAGCGAGTCCCGCGTCTGACAGTCGCCTGTCTCGGCTTCTGCTCACAGCGAGTCCCGGTCTGAAGGTCCTTCTGTCTCGGCTTCTGCTCGCTCATTAAGCTCAGAATGAAAAACTGCTGTCTAGTGAAAGGAGAGGAGAAAGTAAAATCTCATTCACTTTTATATGAATATTGGTCCAATTCTATTGATCATGTACAGTCGGGATGTATGGAAACAGTCTGTGCCGAGGGGAAACTTTTTCCCGTCGACTCACAGCGAGTCCCGCGTCTGAAGGTCCTCCTGTCTCGGATTCTCTCACAGTGATTCCCGCGTCTGACAGTCCGCCTGTCTCGGCTTCTGCTCACAGCGAGTCCCGGTTCTGAAGGTCCTTCCTGTCTCGGCTTCTGCTCGCTCATTAAGCTCAGAATGAAAAACTGCTGTCTAGTGAAAGGAGAGGAGAAAGTAAAATCTCATTCACTTTTATATGAATATTGGTCCAATTCTATTTATCATGTACAGTCGGGATGTATGGAAACTGTGAGCCGCCGAGGGGGATCTTTTTCCCTTCTGTCGACTCACAGTGAGTCCCGCGTCTGAAGGTCCTCCTGTCTCGGATTCTGCTCACAGTGATTCCCGCGTCTGAAGGTCCTGCTGTCTCGGCTTCTGCTCGCTCATTAAGCTCAGAATGAAAAACTGCTGTCTAGTGAAAGGAGAGGAGAAAGTAAAATCTCATTCACTTTTATATGAATATTGGTCCAATTCTATTGTCATGTACAGTCGGGATGTATGGAAACTGTGAGCCACCGAGGGATCTTTCCCTTCTGTCGACTCACAGCGAGTCCCGCGTCTGAAGGTCCCCTGTCTCGGCTTCTGCTCACAGCGAGTCCCGGTTCTGAAGGTCCTTCCTGTCTCGGCTTCTGCTCGCTCATTAAGCTCAGAATGAAAAACTGCTGTCTAGTGAAAGGAGAGGAGAAAGTAAAATCTCATTCACTTTTATATGAATATTGGTCCAATTCTATTTATCATGTACAGTCGGGATGTATGGAAACTGTGACGCCGAGGGGGATCTTTTTCCCTTCTGTCGACTCACAGTGAGTCCCGCGTCTGAAGGTCCTCCTGTCTCGGATTCTGCTCACAGTGATTCCGCGTCTGAAGGTCCTGCTGTCTCGGCTTCTGCTCGCTCACTAAGCTCAGAATGAAAAATTGCTGTCTAGTGAAAGGAGAGGAGAAAGTAAAATCTCATTCACTTTATATGAATATTGGTCCAATTCTATTGTTCATGTACAGTCGGGATGTATGGACACTGTGAGCCGCCGAGGGGGGATCTTTTTCCCTTCTGTCGACTCACAGCGAGTCCCGCTTCTGAAGGTCCTCCTGTCTCGGATTCTGCTCACAGTGATTCCCGCGTCTGACAGTCCGCCTGTCTCGGCTTCTGCTCACAGCGAGTCCCGGTTCTGAAGGTCCTTCCTGTCTCGGCTTCTGCTCGCTCATTAAGCTCAGAATGAAAACTGCTGTCTAGTGAAAGGAGAGGAGAAAGTAAAATCTCAGCCAATTTAATAAAGTGTTTGTCAAATTCTAATGTTCATCAACAATCTGGGTGTATGAAAGTGGCCGAGGGAGATTTTTTTCCCTTCTGTAGACTCACAGTGAGTATGGTATCTGAAAGTCTTCGTGTATCCGCTTCTGCTCTCTCATTAAGCTCACAATTAACGACTGCTGTCTCATGTGAAAGGAGAGACCTTCTTTAGAGGCTGCATTTCAGACCAGTGTGTGAAAAAGCCCGAAAATCCACGTATCGCTGCTCAATATCTAATGTTTATCAACTTTCATTTCATGAATAAACAAAATAGACACCAGTCTGAGGCCAGTGAGTCAACATCTGCGTTTTACTTCTTTGTGTCGCTGATAAAGCTCACAATTAACAAATGCTGTCTCAAGCGAAAGGAGAGGAGAAAATGACAAATCAGCCACTTTAATATGAATGTTTGTGAAATTCGAATGGTTTGTGAATAATCTGGGTGTATGGAAACGGTCAGAGGCCGACCGGGATACGGGCGTCTGACAGTCCGCCTGTCTCGGCTTCTGCTCACAGCGAGTCCCG
>NW_026116958.1:0-30281 GCF_001640805.2 Lates calcarifer
TCCTGTCTGACGCACATCCATCTTTAATCCAGATTTTAGAGAGGACTCTGGCCACATCTAATCCGCAAATAAACAAATCGCATCAGATTTACCTATGCCATCACTACTTAAAAACACAGTGCTCCAGTAATGGAACTGATCCCACACTCTTATCTGTGTTGTTTATTAATGCAGCTGCTGCTTTAAGGTAATACACTGACTCATGCTCTAATATGTCTGGCTATGGTTTTACCCACTGGCGGATCCTTGGGGACTTTGTCCTGAAAGGAAGTCTGTGCCATGTCTGGGATAAATTAATAAACATTCACACAAATTTCTTTGAAAAGCCAAAAAAAAGGAAACATGATATAAATAGTTACAAATCCCTGTGAATCCAAAGCCAGTGCCTCTGGGTAGTTTGGTCGGATTTGAACAGGAAGGAAAAGGATCTGCTCTGAACTGAGCATGACCCAGATCTGGGCTATTTCGTCTGTTTTGTTTTTTTTTTTTCCTCTCTCATTTTAAATCATTACTCAGTGCACATAAAAATGTCTGAGCTGCAGAGGTAACAACCTTCTGCTGCTCTGATCTGGGCTATCATCATCAGGAACTGGAATGTCACATTGTGTCAGTGAAAGGTGATGACTGGTGTCACCTTCATGGCTCACTTCATTGTTGCTTTGCTCTCTGCTTCCACTCTTTATGCTAAGCTAAGCTAGCATGTCCTCATATGTCACTCAAACAAGAGTATTTCCCAAAATGCTAAACTATTCCTTTAGGCTACAATCAATGTGCAATTACAAATCTGTGTGTTCAAAGAGGGCAGGAGAGGAGGCTTAATAACAACTCTGCATACTTTAAAAGAACACTTCTGTAGCCAGCTTTTAGGGTCAGATCATTTTCACAGTCTTTTAGACAAATGACAGACCTAATGGAGCATGCTGGGAAGTTGACTGAGTTACTCTATTCTCAGCTGGAGGTTGTATATGAGGGATACAAGCTGCCAGAGCTGAGAGTGAACAGCTTTGAAGACACTGAGCATATTTAAGCCCTGCTGCTGCTGAAATCTAGTGAGACAATTCCTCTCGTGGCCTCAGTGCTTTGATTATGTTCATGAGGTTCTCACTTGCACTGAAAACTTGTGTGTGTGCTTACAAACCCATTCCAGCATCGTCTCAGATGTGGACTGATCACAGCTTGATTTAGCTTTATCAGAAGTTTCCCTACTTTACCTTCATCGTGCTGCTAAAAGAGATTGGTAGTTGTGTCACTTCCCACTATTTCTATAAGGAGAGATCATTTGGAAGTTTAAAATAATATTGACTGAAGTCAGCAACAAAGACTTTCACTAAAGCTTCATTACAAAATTCATTATTCATCATTCCTAAAAAAGTTATACCATGAAAAATATGATGATGATCTTGGATTGGTGACTTTAGTGTGGAACTCTGTTCAAAGATGGGTTTGGTGGTCAAATAGGTCCTATGGATGTGTGCTCTTACAAACACACACACACACACACACACACATATATATATATATAAGTACAAATAAAATGAAACTAAAAATAGTAAAAGTTACATTAAAGTTATATACAGTTACACACATACCTGTAGGCATAAAAATAACAAATGAATAAATACTTGATGTGAAAGGAAGCCTCATTTCTCCCACTGGCCTAACTTCCATCCACCAACATGGTGTACTGCAGGCTTGGTTTTAATTGATGTGTGCAGCAGACTTAACTTAGGTTACATTTCCCTGATCTGTGTTAACATGGCTCCCAGAGTTCTGTATGTGTCCACTTTCCCATTTATGTTGTACAACAGCTACCCATTAACAGGCAGTATCTGGTAGGGCTGTGTACCATTCAGAGTAGGTAGGGTTATTCTCCTCTGTCCAGTGCCTCAGTATGACCCTCACTGAACCTGAATTGAACCTGTATCCCACCTATTCTCTCATTTCCTTTTAGACTATTCAGGAGCAGGGCTAAAATCAACACCACCTATTGGTCTTTTCATTGACCAATAGGTGACTAGGCTAGGACGATTAAGAAACATATATATCTCATTCTATATGGCATGGCCAGCAGAGATTTGAATGACCCAGTCCTGCCCTTTTCATTCTCACAGGTGTCCAGTAGAGCCCGTTGAATACCTTAAATTGAATAGATTTAGACCCGTCATGTCCCTCACTAATTTATTCCACTCATCATCTTCATCCACCTTTAAATCCCTTTCCCACACAGCTTTTAAGCCTGTGGTAGTACCATTAAATCCATCAGTGAGGTAGTTAGAAATGTGACTTGCCTGGTGTGGAAGTTCACTAAACACTTTCAGTTTAGAGCATATAGAGGACTGGGTAGACAACCTGATGCCTACCCAGCCGTTAAGTCTATTTTAGAAAGACTTCAAACTTGAGAAATCTCCAAAGGTCTTTTCTTTTTTCTCTGCAGATTAGAGTTCTCTCACTTCATCAGATGTACTTAAGGAATTGTTATAATTAGTTAGTTAGAAATCCAATGTGCTTGACCTCCTTAATGTGCCACTCTCTTCAGAAGAGCACCCTCGTATTTTCAGTTTTGAATTATTCCATATTGAAGGTGATGCTACCAGGAAGAGGGATGATCTTTCTTTCTTGCGTATACAATGCCATATGTTCCTAGTGTAGAGATTATTGAGTTGTGAATATCATCTTTTGGACACTGACTCAAGTAGTCTGCCAACCCAAATGGGACATTTCAGTCTACCCACAGAGGTCTGTTATCTCTGCTTGAGAAAAGGGAAACTATCAGAGCCCCCATCAATGTTCCTGGTTAAGTCTCATATTGGGAAGTCTCAGCCCCCCAAAGTCTATTTTAGCCTGTAGTCTTAACCCATAAGAACCCACAGTGGCACAGGTGTCACCAACTCTTTAAGTGTTGTAGAAAGTTCCTTATAACTGACCTTTAACTCATTAAATCCCCAAGAAAATTTTAATAATTCTAAAAAAATAAAATTTCAAATATGTGTTACATGTGATCTATTTAGTCTGTTTTACATCCCCCATAATTTATATATTTGAAATGACTCTAGGCTCTTATGGTTAAAAGCTCCTAGCCCTTTTCCAAGCCCAAATAAATTGGCTAAACATTTATAGTCTGGAGTGTGGTTATTAATACACTCAGAGGTAGTTTGTGAGTGTCTTCCTTCCACAAGTCTTCAGTGACCTTTGGTGTACATTCATTCTCTTGTTCAGGGTCCTTGCTACTTCACTGATGTATTGTTCCCCACAGCTGTCATATATGAAGTCATGGTGTCACATGTCACCAGTTTGAGTCCTGTCCTCAGGGTGTACCAGCAGTGATCTTGAACCTGCACCATTTGACATCTCACCCACTTTGAGGCAATAAGTGCAATAAGATGAAAATATCACACTTATTCTCAGCTTATTGAGTTGTACTGGTGAACATGTGAGCAAACAGGTACAAAGCAACATTATCATACATTTGGAGGTGTGTGTTTCTGTCCAGCTAAATAGTCTAAACTTTGTGTTGGTCTCCATCCAGTCCAGAGGCCTGGTGCTGGACAGGTGGTGTACTCTGGGTTTATCAGGGTGAAGACTGCCAGTGTGTGGACATTGATCAGAGCTCACTAGGACACACTCATTTAAAGGACCTCTCACAAACACAGATAAATGTCTGACTGATCAGGTGTTTTGTTTGTTGCCACATAATGAACAAATATATATATAATCAAACATACAGTATTACAGTTACATTCAGATGATAAACATTAGATAACAAGGGGTTATCTAAAAGTCTGTGGTTCCAAGATCATGTTGTATAAAAGAGACATAATGATATTGTGAGTGGTTTCTGTCAAAATAACATTTTAAGGAAGAAATGTGTTTCTCAAATTATCGATAAAAGGATATCATATTTAAAATGATGTGTTTGTCTTGTCAGATTTGTGATTACTCTCATCAGTCTTATTAAGAGGAATAAAGAGGAGTATTTAGTGATAACCATCTGTGAGAATCTAACATACCTGTGTGTTTGGAGGGTTAATAATAATATTCATATTGTCACAAAATTTTACTTCTTCATGACTTTTGGTTATTGTCAGTCCTAAAACCAGCTTACTGTATGGGCACCTTACCACCAGCAGCTGGACTTGTAGTAGGTGAACTGAGGGATAAACCTAACTCTGAGCACTGCTTAATAAGAGAAGGTGAGTCCAGTGTTAGTTAAGTATACTGAGTGTTGGCATGTTTCAAACATGGGACACACTTCCATTACTGACCGCAAGTGTGGGAATTAGGATGGTGGCTTAACCAAAAATACTGAAGCTGCTAAGCTGCTAAAGACCAAAACAATCAGAGTTAGTGAACAATGGAACACTGCAGTATGAAAACTCAAACTCCTCTCTGGTGTTTCGCTGCCATGGTTAAGGATTGGTTAGGTAACCATCTCAGTTAAGGTTAGGGAATCTTTTGTGGTGTGGAGTAAAATTGCTTGTTTGTTAGGTTTAGGGGACCTTGATCTTCATGATTACAATGATAGCCATGTGGTTTGGGTGATTCTTGAAGATTTAAGGTTTTGAATGGTTTTATCTAGAAGGGGCTCAAATGTCATCACCTAGCAGTAGGTGGAGGAGTGGAGGAGCACAGGAGGAGGACAGAGACAGACTGAGCAGAGACATTAAATGAAATATAATATGCAAAACCATACCACCATCAGTGAAACACACAACATGAAGTATGTGAAGAGGAAGATCCCTGACAGGTGAGTTGAGGCCTTAAAGACTGAATCAACTCCACCATCCTAACATGTAGCATTCTGCTGACATCTGCTGGTTTGGTTGAGGTATTTAGCTGTTCCTCGTCTAAATCCTCCTGTGCAACTGACTAAAAAATCCACTGCGATATTAGACTATGGTTTGTCTAATATTGTACAGTTTCATGGTCTTCTTACAGATGAGCAGCAGAGAGGCAGGTTTATTGTGACATTGTGTCATAACTGAAGTCCAGAAACATTTTCAGACTCACAGCTGGAACCCTGCATTCAGGTACAATAATCAGGATGGAAAATGTCCATCAAAAATTCTAGAAACTCACAGAGTCACAGTCAGTAGAGAGTGTCATCTGATCCCACTAATTCAGTCATTTTTAATGTTCTCATTTCCATGTTGCCTGTATTTTAGGCATTTGACAAAACAATCTCAACGCAGGGTTGACGTGCTTGTACCTTGTGGTGCTGTCCACTGTACTACACAGCCCTCATCAGCAGACTGAATTTGCTTAGCTGCTGTGGAACTGTAATGTGAGTGATCTGTTTAAAAGAATGCTGTGCAACAATTAAACATGTTTAATTGACCACTCACATAGAATTCAGTATTATCAATATTTTCATCAAACAGGTTTGATTATATACACGATACACTCATATAACTGGATGAAACAGGACCTTTATCATATTCCCCTACAACCAAAGAAACTGAAGAGTAGAGGTGAAAATGAAATGTTTTATTTTCCACCTGCACACTAATAACAAAGGTTCACAAAACTGTGGAGGAGGATGGAACAATGTGGTCATACCAAACAAAAAGACCTCATTCAGAATAAGTGCAGGGGGTGACACCAACTGCTAACCTGGTGTGTCTAGACAAAAGCAAACTACATATATGAGAGAATGTGTGAGTGAGAGAGCTCTGCAGGTTCTTATTGAGAGTCCTGAATGCTGACAGGCCAGTCTGGAGGACCACTGAGCAGCGTGGCCAGACACAGGTGGAGACCAAGCATGTTAGTGGCACCTGGAGAGCAAACAGGGGAGGAGGAGAGAAAGAGAAGCAGGAGGGAAGGCACACACACTAACACAGTGACTCTGCCTGGCAAGTAACAATACCTTTCTTTTCCCTTAAACATTCCACATTTATAAAGTGTACAAAAGGAAATCTGTCGGCGAGAAAAGACAGAGAAGATCGTAAAATCATGGCTGAAACAGAGACAGCCTCTGTCCCTGAGTGTGTGTTGATGTGTGACGCACAAAGCATGCTGGGAAAAACAACTGTCACTCTGCATCAAGCATCCAATCATTTACTAAGATGTGCATGTGCTAAGAAACACTGGTGAGGACGCAATGCAGTGATGCAATAAAAAAACATCAGAGTATCTGCCAACAGAGAGACCTCTGTGGGTGCTTTAACAGGAGAAAAAATCAATCAGTGATTTTATTCTTGCCCTCCATTCACACCTCACATTTACTCACATAATTCTTTGTTGATCATTTCCTGAATCAGTAAAGTTTCAGGATTTGTTTAGCAACAGTTTCTGAGGTTGAATGGACCGTTTACATTTTTCAGTACTTCATACTTGAGAGGGGCAGAAACATGAGAATGGTCATTGTATCAGCAGTTATGCTGTATTAATGATATTATTTACTCACCTCACCACATGATGGTGCTACGTGGTCACCAGACAACTGATATCACTGTCATAGATTCTCAGGTAAAACCTGGTGACTTATTTTATTAACACTGACCTCACCAAAAGGTCTTAGTTCTTTGGTTTTATTATGCCCTTGCTTTGCACAGTAAATACAAACAGCAGCAAAACTGAAACATTTATTGAAATATAAGCAAAGAACAGAACAGAACAGACTTTTTAAGAGAAGGCTGTTGACTGGATTTCCCCTGAACTCAACATCTGTACATTTCACTGCTCAAACAGAAGTCACAGCTCTGTCAGATTTATGGGGCCTCATCATGCAGGTATTAGACAGCCCCGGGAAGAGGCTAAGTGCTTAGTTTAGGCCCTGCAGCTACCGACCAGCAGAGTCATTTTGGTCCTTCTTTTTTTCAGCTGTTTTCCAACTTGTTTCACATTGAATTAAAATTTATCCTTCAGTCTTACAGTTCAATGACTTTTCTATATTTTCAGGGCCTGTATGTGCCTTCATAAGATAGTTATAGTGGAAAGATGCCAGGAAATAAGAGAGAGTGAGATGCAACAACAGTCCCCAGCCAGACTCTGTGTTTTAGTCTTCCAATCTGCAAACTCCTCCTCAGCCTATCTCCCAGAAGCAGCACATGGGTCCTGTCCCTTTTATCACTGGTTTGTGAAAACCTTTGTAGAAACCTGCTCATACAGTGCACAATGGTGACATGTGGCTGTCTGTCCTCAAGTTTCCAGCTTTATCTAAATTTGTGAGAGATTTTTGTTGATGGAGGAGTACAGATATCAGTATCACATTCCAAAGAGGATGACGTTATTTCACTTCAATGGCTGATGAAAAAAAAAAAAACATTTTAAAAGTTTCCTCTAGCAAAATTCAAGAGCCCAAACCAGGAAGTTTCAAATTTCTGCTCTACCATTTGAGACAAGAGAAACGAAATGAATGAGTGGAGAAGTTCTGTGCTGACCATCACACATCAGAGGCAGGACAAGCGCAGTCGAACAGCCAAACTAAAGCTGTTGACATCAGCTGACAAATGACCTGAGGCTTTATGTGGGAGCACCAGGCCAAAAGACACCGATCAGGTTTCAGTGGCTTTCACTCTAAAATCTGCGGCTGTGAAGCTTTCAGACACTTTTCGCATTTAAATTTCTGTATTAATGATTAATTAATCAAAATGTTTTTGAATTGCAATTTAATTTGAAATCAAAATCTAATGAATGAATAGCTTATGTCACTAAATTATTCACTGATTAAACAGATATATTATAGATTATAGATTTTCCAACTTTACACAAAGACAGTAAAAATAAAGTTAAGAGTCATTGTCTAACAGGTTTTTTTTTTTTTTTGTCTACATTTCCCCTTCACACAGGTTTGAATTCTCCTCTAGTATTAGCTTTATCCTCTCACTCTGAAATCAATACTGGCAAGCACATTATATGGCTTACGTCTCTTTGCATTGCCCTTGGGTGAGAGCAACACAATTTCAATCAGCTTCTGATCCCACTGACTCACAGGATGAGACAATGATGTTTCTCTGTAGCTGAAGAAAGCGTGAAGAATCACAACAGAATCATGACGTGAAAGTTTCACTACAGATATCTTGCACTTCTCCAATATCCAGTTCCATTCTTCGTAAAGCTTTTGTCTTAGGCTGACAGTAGATGAAGAAAAAGCACAAAGAGAAGAAGAATGAAACATCCAGCTGCAGACACACCCTTCTTCCTCAGGACAGGGGCCGTCTCTGCTCTCTGCTCTCTGCTCTCTGCTCTCTGCGGCTGGGGGCCGGTACTGTAGATGCAGAGATAGACAGAGACACAGTCAGAGAGCAGGGACTTGTTCAAATGTTAGCATTCTTGAATTAAAAAAAACATTTTACAGCTGCAATCTGATAATATGTCTGCCCATGGAATGAGAGACATACATTGACAGTAGTTTCACATAACAACTGACAACAGTGTTTAGGTGGGTGGTACGTGTCAAAGTAACATCCAGATAAGGATTTCCCAGTTGAAAACTGTGGTTTCATGTTGTGGCTGATCAGTGATCAGTGAACTGAGAAGTGTTATTGTCTGAGTCGACTGTTTATCTTCTGTAGATGTTCAGAGCCTTATTCTCTGTCTTAAACCCAGATTTGCTTGTGATTTCCTTCATCACTTTACAAGGACCTCCTGGAAACCCCCAAGGCTCAGTTTGGGAGCTGCTGCTCCTTTTCTGGCTTTGGCTCCAGGTTGTGGTGGGTTTCCTTAAACAGGTAGTGGGGGGCTCTATCTTGGATATAACATTGTGTGGAAGTCATTTTAAAGCCACTACACAGTGCCTTTGAAATGGCCTCTCAGCCTGATGTATGATGTCCTCCTCAGGTTTGGAGGAGCAGGTCTGAGAAAAGAACCCTGATGATATCCTCAGCTCATCACGGGTCATCTGAGCAAATGTCTCTAATATCTTTCAGATTATGAATTGGAGGAGGTGGTGAGAGAGAAAACTGAATAAGTATAGCATTCAGTCCTTGTCTTCATCCCTCAGTGACTTTATTACATCATTTGCTTTCAGTACCTTGCTGTATCTGCAACTGATAAAGTCTCTTTGGAAATGACAGTCTTTGGAAGTTGCATTATGGGAGATGTGGGGTCCACATTGACACATAATGACCAAAAGTCAGGATTTCTCAAAGTCATTTATTTTCCATTATCATGGATTTACAGTATCAAATCAGTGAAATATCCCTTTATGGAGCCAACTATTCTGTCTGAGTTCTAATCAAATTTCAGCTTTCAACTTTCATCCTTCTCTTAGAGAACACTTGGGGGTCACTCAGCAGTTTAAAATCACATCTACTCTCCTCTGAGGAGTAAAGTCTGGTTCCGCTGGTCTCCTGTAGTCTACAGGACGTGGACTGGACTGGGCTGAGCAGCTGAGGGTCCACAGCAGGGATTGGAGGAGAAGTCCTGTCCCCCCTCCTCCTTTCAGCACACAGACAGGGAGCAGAGAGGGAAGCGACAACAACACATTCTGAGCGGGACAGCCGGAGCAGCTAACACCGCCTGCTGCACTCTGTGAGGCGCTTTCTTCTCCGGGTGAGTCTCTCTGGTGTTTTTTTTTCTTCTGTGAACTCTGTGGTGGACGTGGACGTGGGTTTTGTGTCTGTGTTCGGTTTCTGCCCACTTGAACCGCGACCCTTCGACAGCGAGAGAAAAACCCCTTGTAGACTTGAGATCATGTTAGCGAGTTAGCAGCTTACAGACTTCACTGCAGTCTGCTGTGGTCGGTCACTGTGTTTCAATCTCCTGAGCTCACTGACTACAAGTCACGGATATAGACCTTCAACACAACTTGTTAACCTGCGGTAACGCAGACTGAATTCAGACTGACTTTATGTAACACTGGAAACCGTCGGCTGCTCTGAGCTGCCTAATAGCTGAATATTAGTGTGTCTAATCCACTGTGTTAGTCCACTGACTTTCTGTTTATTCGCTCGTTTATTTTAAATCTGAAGTTGAAATGCGTCATAAAGAGAGTCGTCGTACTCTGTTCTGCACAGTCCTTCACTGTCCTCATTAGTATTGTTCCTTATTGTAGGTTTTACTACTGTGATGCAAGGTGACCTCGAGTACCATTAAAGGCACCATTAAATACGATGTCTTATTATTTTATTCAGCATTTCTGAGTTGTTGCTGTTACATAACATACCATTTGAAGGGTGGTTTTAGTCTGGACTCAGATTGAACTGTGTGTGTGAGAGAAATGAAGAAATTAAACAGTTGAAAAATGAATCAGGACAGTGGGTGTAAAATGGCTTGTGTTGTATCTGATGCCAATTAGGCTCTGGCCCCTGAAAACAATACCAAGTACAATGTGAAATAAAGGAGGCTTAAGTAAAATCCCTCTGCTGCATGGAACTTGGCCTGAGGCTTAACCTAAATATGTAAGTCTACAAGGGTTCACAGTGAGGGTCTTTTATAGTTCAGAATATGAGCTTATGAAGAAAGGCAGGTCAGTAATGTGTTATAATGATGATATCTATACCCTCAACGCCCCCGCCTCCACATAACCTTACATCACAGTCACAGAATAAATACAAGAATGTGAAAGTAAAACTACTTTCAATCAGTCATAAATTCAGAGCTGATAGGAAACTACACAAAACATAGAAAATGTACAAAAGAGTGTTCAAAAGTCAACATCTAAAATTTACGTCACAGAAAATATCAAGGTCAGACATTGTGAGAGAAAAAGATGTGTGTATGTGTATGTGTTGAACAGATCTCGTTCCACCCGTAGCTACCACTGTAAAAAGAGTATGACATGAACTTCTTAGCTGTATAAACTGTAGTCAGTAACCCAGTGTAGGCTGTGGCCTGAGGTAAAGTCGGTTGCCCACTAATCAAAAGGTCAGTGTTTCGATCCCCGGCTCCTCTAGTCCGCATGCTGCAGCATCTTTGGGCAAGATACTGAACCTCAAACCCCTGATAGATCATCAGTGTGTGAATGGGTGTGTGCGACCTGTAGTGTAAAGCACTTTGACTGGTCGATATGAATAGAAAAGTTCTATGTAAGTGCAGTCCATTTACCATTTACTAGTTTATTTTGATGAATTATTTACTTCCTCCAAGAGTTAGAGCACATAACTGGCCAACAAAGTAATAACCATTTATTCAGTTTTACAATTTAAGTTATTGTAAAATATCAGTGTTTATGGTGTTATTTTCATAATATGCACAGGTAACATTTTTCACACATGAAACACAGTTACTAAAGTCAAACTGAAAGACAGTGATGCAGACAGGTGGGTACTGAACTACTCATTTCATAAACAGTGCTTACTTATGCTTAGTTTTGTACTGAACTGAACAAATTATCTTAAAACAGCACTAGAACCTGGTAACCAAAAGCTACTGAATTGAAATGAAGTAACACTCAGTCCATTTTGCTGTTTGCTAAAACCCTTACAAATCTTTATTTTCATGAAAACCTTTGAAAACTCTGGATGATGTCAGAAATGCTTCCTGAACACAGCGACATGTAACGCAGCCTTGCATTGTGTTCCCCGTGTGAAGTGGATGAATGCAGCCATACACTAAGAGCATGAACAACAGCCTCGTCCGTGTGTCCATCTGCTCGTGTCCCGGGGGTAGCTGATTAGCACAGCATGGTGCTGACGAGGTCAAAGGTCACCAGGTGTACAATGGGCACATAATGAGTTTTAAGGGGCCACTGGGTGGGGCTGGGTGGCTGGGGCCACAATTTACAGGATCCAGAAACTAGACACTGTATGAGAGGTGATTATTAGATTAGCGTGTCAGATGGTGAGATGGTGTCCATTGTGAACGTTTGGTGCCAAGTGCAAGTACAGATGCTGAGATCTGCTAAATCTCATTTGGCTTTGTGAGTGAAAATCAATGTTAAAGCCATCACATTAGTTTTGACAGTGCCTCTATTGTATATTAAATCTATGATATTGATTCTCTAATGTATTTTAAGGAGATCATATCACTTTGTAATCAGATTTACACACGAGAACTGCCTCAGGTAGCAGTATAATAGGACAAATCCTGGGATTAGTGCACTGTTTGTCAGAGCGCTGCTTCCTAGTGAGGCGCTAATCTTGAGAGTGAATGTGTCTGTGGCATAAGAAAAGTCGTTTGCCTTTCAGAAGCTCTAACTGCCATTTAAACCTTTATTACTTCAAACAATGAACTCTATAGGCTCTACTCAACTGTGAGCCCCTTGTTCTTTCTCAGACACCGTTCTCTGAGTGCAGAGGGTTAAAGAAGTGGTGGAACTATTGGTGTATGGACACTAGAGCTGCATTTAAACAAAGTTTTCCTGATTAATAGCAATTTTAAATCTTACCAATCTTTGCATCAGTAAACATGTACATCTGCAGGTGTTGTGTGTGTGCAGTGGTTACTTGTGGGTGGTTCATTTCAGCTGCATGATGTGTAACATGTCTGCTTTGTGGAAATCCAGTTATAACAATGAGCACAAAAAGGTTATGTTAAGTTAAAAGTGGCGTAGATGATAATGGGTTATATGAGCTGCTTTGAGTCATGACAGTCTGAGAAACTGTGACATGAATAATTACAATCCTAGTCTCACTGCAGTTAAGTTAAGGGGACTGACTCAATCAGGATGTTCAGCTGGCTCTGGCTATCCTGTAGCAAATCGCATCTATTGGAGAGATGGACTAAAAAAGAAAAACTGATCTGAGCTCTTGGTTCGTGTTTATCGAAGAGATATCTCCCCTACCACATGTGTTTCTGACCGATCTGTGCTCAGAGGGAGGGGAGTTGTCTCTGACACTTAGCTAGCTTAGATGTGCCAGTGTGAGCAGTGTGTGTGCATGTACAATAGGCCTCATTTCTGTGTGTGGGTAACAGAAAGACTCCAGTTAGTAATGTCTGTCTTGTCTGTTGTTATTTTTCTGACTTCAGTCACTGTAGATTCACGTTAAAGAATAATTTGAGTGATCATTCCTAACTTCACAGTATGATAACACTGTGCTTAACAAATCAATTGTTTTGAGGTCTGGGAACACAACATCACTGTTGTTTGGATCATTTTTCTTCAGACCTTGAAAGACTATTCAGATAAAACAACACATGAATGAAGAATCTGTTTGTTTGACTGCATGCAACACATGATCAGCAGTAACAAGTAAACATAGCTTATTTTATGGGTTCACAAACCAAAAAGTGAGGGACTGCTGAACCATACCACTTCATACAGAGGTAAAATTGAGAGTAAGCACAATTGAAACGTCAGTAATCCTCACTGCACATGAGTCAAAGCTGAAGCAGGAACAGTATGTAAACTGTGATGGATGTTCACAACAGTTAGGGTAATCAATTTACAGTTCACCTTTGCTCTCCCTTCAGAATTAGTTTGTCTAACCTGACCTGTCTGACTGCTTGTGCTTCTTGTGCCATCGGTCTTCTTTTCAGCACAGTTCACAGTTATTGATAGCAATGACTGCTTAAATTACAAAAAGAGAAGCCACATTGTAGTAAACTGGAATTATTCTTTGAGAGAGATGGAGGGACCATGTGAGACTGTGCACTTAATGACCTTGTGTGGTGTGACAGTAGTGTGGTGGTAATGCATTAGTTAGCCCATGAGTGTTGAAGTCACTGTAAGGCCCCTTTGGAAAGTTTAGATTCTGCCTAAACCAATCTTGTAAGGTCTGCACTCTCAGAAATGTCTTTGAGACAGTACTGAAATACTCAAGGTACAGTATATTGTTGCTGTAGTAGCAAGATGATGTTGCTGAAGCATTATGTAGCCAGTTATCTCCGACCTAGACCATATTTTCTTGGCTTTTTATTCACACCTAACAGGTCTGCTAGTTGCTTTTTCAGGAGGAAGTAAATCAACTGAATACGTTGTTTATCCTGGTTTAACTTCTCACCTTGCTGCAGTGAGGTAAAGCGTGTCATTACACGATAGCGTCATGGTGACACAGTGATCTTACAGGAGCTCCGTGTGGCCATGCTGGCATGCTGCTTGTTATGTAGGGGCAGGAGGTATGATGTTGAATCTTTAATAGGTGATAATCAGCAGCGGAGGCAGAGAAGCTTCGTTGAACCTAAATTCAATCTCTTTCACAGCAGGACCTTGATGCAACAAGCTGCGGGATACATGAGTTATGTATGAGTAGTTAATGATGCTGGTGGCACATGTGGTATGTGCCACGCAGAGCAATCACTTCAAATGAGCAAAAGTGATGTACTGTTTAAGTAATGGTGAGAAAATAGTCCTATATCAGCATAGCATTGAGTTGAGTTACGGTAGAATTTTACAGTGTGGCTGCTTGGATAGAACTGTAGTTTCAGTTAGCCCTAGCATTTGTCTTAAATAAAACCTGCAAGAGTTTTCTGCAGAGGTAGAGAAACCAGAAGAAAGGACAGCAAAGACTTGCTGTCCTTGGGGGGAGCAATACTGATGTCCAGACTGAAACCACAATTACAGCGGTCCACAATCTTGTATCACGATACAGGAAGACAGAGCCATGATACACCCCCTCCCTACCTCACTGTCACCACTGCAGATGCAGCCTGTTGAACTCTTATTATTTCATTTAAAATTAGTCCAAGCTGTATGTTTTGTAGTGTAATAAGCTCTAGATGAATAATAACCCTGAGCTGGCAGACCCCCTGGGCGCTTTCAAGTCACCAGGGTCAGAACATAAAAAAAAAAACATGTTGATGCGAAGTGTGGATTTGGAGACTTGTTACACCGCTAGCAACTTCACTGGATTGCTCACCACAAGAAACCCAAAAATGGAGTGACCTCTGACTGACCTCTGTGTCCTCTAGCACAGCTTTGATTAGATGTTGTCAGTTTGTGCCAGGAAAACTGTCCTCCACAAGGCCAAACATCATCATCCTGACCATGAGTCTTATACAAGGCCAGTTTTACAACATGTCCATGTTATTGGATAGTGTACAATGAAGAATAATAAGAGAACATTTAAGTAATATAAGTTTCAGACCTGTTCATCAGATACCCAGGTAAAATGTTTTTTGTGTGTTTACCTACGTATTAACTTGAGGTATTACTAGTTTTTCTTGGTCTTTTGCTGTTTGTGAAAATGCTAAAATTAGACCATTAGACTGGGTTTTATAAGGTCATAAAAATGTCCTGTGACTTATAGTAGAGCAGTACTAAAAAGAATTACATGGTATTATTTTTAGTCTTGTTAAAGTTGACCTCTGTAGTATTTATCTAGATGGCTATCACATCTGGCTCAGCCATCACATGGATGACAGAAGGTCAGAGCTGACCTCAGGATTAGCCAACAGCACATTACCCTCCTATGTCTCTGTTCAAAATGAACAAGTGCTTGACAGTGATTAATCTGTTAATATTGTCGTAAAATGGCTTGTGTTGTATCTGATGCCAATTAGGCTCTGGCCCCTGAAAACAATACCAAGTACAATGTGAAATAAAGGAGGCTTAAGTAAAATCCCTCTGCTGCATGGAACTTGGCCTGAGGCTTAACCTAAATATGTAAGTCTACAAGGGTTCACAGTGAGGGTCTTTTATAGTTCAGAATATGAGCTTATGAAGAAAGGCAGGTCAGTAATGTGTTATAATGATGATATCTATACCCTCAACGCCCCCGCCTCCACATAACCTTACATCACAGTCACAGAATAAATACAAGAATGTGAAAGTAAAACTACTTTCAATCAGTCATAAATTCAGAGCTGATAGGAAACTACACAAAACATAGAAAATGTACAAAAGAGTGTTCAAAAGTCAACATCTAAAATTTACGTCACAGAAAATATCAAGGTCAGACATTGTGAGAGAAAAAGATGTGTGTATGTGTATGTGTTGAACAGATCTCGTTCCACCCGTAGCTACCACTGTAAAAAGAGTATGACATGAACTTCTTAGCTGTATAAACTGTAGTCAGTAACCCAGTGTAGGCTGTGGCCTGAGGTAAAGTCGGTTGCCCACTAATCAAAAGGTCAGTGTTTCGATCCCCGGCTCCTCTAGTCCGCATGCTGCAGCATCTTTGGGCAAGATACTGAACCTCAAACCCCTGATAGATCATCAGTGTGTGAATGGGTGTGTGCGACCTGTAGTGTAAAGCACTTTGACTGGTCGATATGAATAGAAAAGTTCTATGTAAGTGCAGTCCATTTACCATTTACTAGTTTATTTTGATGAATTATTTACTTCCTCCAAGAGTTAGAGCACATAACTGGCCAACAAAGTAATAACCATTTATTCAGTTTTACAATTTAAGTTATTGTAAAATATCAGTGTTTATGGTGTTATTTTCATAATATGCACAGGTAACATTTTTCACACATGAAACACAGTTACTAAAGTCAAACTGAAAGACAGTGATGCAGACAGGTGGGTACTGAACTACTCATTTCATAAACAGTGCTTACTTATGCTTAGTTTTGTACTGAACTGAACAAATTATCTTAAAACAGCACTAGAACCTGGTAACCAAAAGCTACTGAATTGAAATGAAGTAACACTCAGTCCATTTTGCTGTTTGCTAAAACCCTTACAAATCTTTATTTTCATGAAAACCTTTGAAAACTCTGGATGATGTCAGAAATGCTTCCTGAACACAGCGACATGTAACGCAGCCTTGCATTGTGTTCCCCGTGTGAAGTGGATGAATGCAGCCATACACTAAGAGCATGAACAACAGCCTCGTCCGTGTGTCCATCTGCTCGTGTCCCGGGGGTAGCTGATTAGCACAGCATGGTGCTGACGAGGTCAAAGGTCACCAGGTGTACAATGGGCACATAATGAGTTTTAAGGGGCCACTGGGTGGGGCTGGGTGGCTGGGGCCACAATTTACAGGATCCAGAAACTAGACACTGTATGAGAGGTGATTATTAGATTAGCGTGTCAGATGGTGAGATGGTGTCCATTGTGAACGTTTGGTGCCAAGTGCAAGTACAGATGCTGAGATCTGCTAAATCTCATTTGGCTTTGTGAGTGAAAATCAATGTTAAAGCCATCACATTAGTTTTGACAGTGCCTCTATTGTATATTAAATCTATGATATTGATTCTCTAATGTATTTTAAGGAGATCATATCACTTTGTAATCAGATTTACACACGAGAACTGCCTCAGGTAGCAGTATAATAGGACAAATCCTGGGATTAGTGCACTGTTTGTCAGAGCGCTGCTTCCTAGTGAGGCGCTAATCTTGAGAGTGAATGTGTCTGTGGCATAAGAAAAGTCGTTTGCCTTTCAGAAGCTCTAACTGCCATTTAAACCTTTATTACTTCAAACAATGAACTCTATAGGCTCTACTCAACTGTGAGCCCCTTGTTCTTTCTCAGACACCGTTCTCTGAGTGCAGAGGGTTAAAGAAGTGGTGGAACTATTGGTGTATGGACACTAGAGCTGCATTTAAACAAAGTTTTCCTGATTAATAGCAATTTTAAATCTTACCAATCTTTGCATCAGTAAACATGTACATCTGCAGGTGTTGTGTGTGTGCAGTGGTTACTTGTGGGTGGTTCATTTCAGCTGCATGATGTGTAACATGTCTGCTTTGTGGAAATCCAGTTATAACAATGAGCACAAAAAGGTTATGTTAAGTTAAAAGTGGCGTAGATGATAATGGGTTATATGAGCTGCTTTGAGTCATGACAGTCTGAGAAACTGTGACATGAATAATTACAATCCTAGTCTCACTGCAGTTAAGTTAAGGGGACTGACTCAATCAGGATGTTCAGCTGGCTCTGGCTATCCTGTAGCAAATCGCATCTATTGGAGAGATGGACTAAAAAAGAAAAACTGATCTGAGCTCTTGGTTCGTGTTTATCGAAGAGATATCTCCCCTACCACATGTGTTTCTGACCGATCTGTGCTCAGAGGGAGGGGAGTTGTCTCTGACACTTAGCTAGCTTAGATGTGCCAGTGTGAGCAGTGTGTGTGCATGTACAATAGGCCTCATTTCTGTGTGTGGGTAACAGAAAGACTCCAGTTAGTAATGTCTGTCTTGTCTGTTGTTATTTTTCTGACTTCAGTCACTGTAGATTCACGTTAAAGAATAATTTGAGTGATCATTCCTAACTTCACAGTATGATAACACTGTGCTTAACAAATCAATTGTTTTGAGGTCTGGGAACACAACATCACTGTTGTTTGGATCATTTTTCTTCAGACCTTGAAAGACTATTCAGATAAAACAACACATGAATGAAGAATCTGTTTGTTTGACTGCATGCAACACATGATCAGCAGTAACAAGTAAACATAGCTTATTTTATGGGTTCACAAACCAAAAAGTGAGGGACTGCTGAACCATACCACTTCATACAGAGGTAAAATTGAGAGTAAGCACAATTGAAACGTCAGTAATCCTCACTGCACATGAGTCAAAGCTGAAGCAGGAACAGTATGTAAACTGTGATGGATGTTCACAACAGTTAGGGTAATCAATTTACAGTTCACCTTTGCTCTCCCTTCAGAATTAGTTTGTCTAACCTGACCTGTCTGACTGCTTGTGCTTCTTGTGCCATCGGTCTTCTTTTCAGCACAGTTCACAGTTATTGATAGCAATGACTGCTTAAATTACAAAAAGAGAAGCCACATTGTAGTAAACTGGAATTATTCTTTGAGAGAGATGGAGGGACCATGTGAGACTGTGCACTTAATGACCTTGTGTGGTGTGACAGTAGTGTGGTGGTAATGCATTAGTTAGCCCATGAGTGTTGAAGTCACTGTAAGGCCCCTTTGGAAAGTTTAGATTCTGCCTAAACCAATCTTGTAAGGTCTGCACTCTCAGAAATGTCTTTGAGACAGTACTGAAATACTCAAGGTACAGTATATTGTTGCTGTAGTAGCAAGATGATGTTGCTGAAGCATTATGTAGCCAGTTATCTCCGACCTAGACCATATTTTCTTGGCTTTTTATTCACACCTAACAGGTCTGCTAGTTGCTTTTTCAGGAGGAAGTAAATCAACTGAATACGTTGTTTATCCTGGTTTAACTTCTCACCTTGCTGCAGTGAGGTAAAGCGTGTCATTACACGATAGCGTCATGGTGACACAGTGATCTTACAGGAGCTCCGTGTGGCCATGCTGGCATGCTGCTTGTTATGTAGGGGCAGGAGGTATGATGTTGAATCTTTAATAGGTGATAATCAGCAGCGGAGGCAGAGAAGCTTCGTTGAACCTAAATTCAATCTCTTTCACAGCAGGACCTTGATGCAACAAGCTGCGGGATACATGAGTTATGTATGAGTAGTTAATGATGCTGGTGGCACATGTGGTATGTGCCACGCAGAGCAATCACTTCAAATGAGCAAAAGTGATGTACTGTTTAAGTAATGGTGAGAAAATAGTCCTATATCAGCATAGCATTGAGTTGAGTTACGGTAGAATTTTACAGTGTGGCTGCTTGGATAGAACTGTAGTTTCAGTTAGCCCTAGCATTTGTCTTAAATAAAACCTGCAAGAGTTTTCTGCAGAGGTAGAGAAACCAGAAGAAAGGACAGCAAAGACTTGCTGTCCTTGGGGGGAGCAATACTGATGTCCAGACTGAAACCACAATTACAGCGGTCCACAATCTTGTATCACGATACAGGAAGACAGAGCCATGATACACCCCCTCCCTACCTCACTGTCACCACTGCAGATGCAGCCTGTTGAACTCTTATTATTTCATTTAAAATTAGTCCAAGCTGTATGTTTTGTAGTGTAATAAGCTCTAGATGAATAATAACCCTGAGCTGGCAGACCCCCTGGGCGCTTTCAAGTCACCAGGGTCAGAACATAAAAAAAAAAACATGTTGATGCGAAGTGTGGATTTGGAGACTTGTTACACCGCTAGCAACTTCACTGGATTGCTCACCACAAGAAACCCAAAAATGGAGTGACCTCTGACTGACCTCTGTGTCCTCTAGCACAGCTTTGATTAGATGTTGTCAGTTTGTGCCAGGAAAACTGTCCTCCACAAGGCCAAACATCATCATCCTGACCATGAGTCTTATACAAGG
Source organism: Lates calcarifer (assembly GCF_001640805.2). Lineage (NCBI taxonomy): Eukaryota > Metazoa > Chordata > Actinopteri > Centropomidae > Lates > Lates calcarifer. Next base: position 19,908 of record NW_026116958.1, read on the forward strand.
CCAGTTTTACAACATGTCCATGTTATTGGATAGTGTACAATGAAGAATAATAAGAGAACATTTAAGTAATATAAGTTTCAGACCTGTTCATCAGATACCCAGGTAAAATGTTTTTTGTGTGTTTACCTACGTATTAACTTGAGGTATTACTAGTTTTTCTTGGTCTTTTGCTGTTTGTGAAAATGCTAAAATTAGACCATTAGACTGGGTTTTATAAGGTCATAAAAATGTCCTGTGACTTATAGTAGAGCAGTACTAAAAAGAATTACATGGTATTATTTTTAGTCTTGTTAAAGTTGACCTCTGTAGTATTTATCTAGATGGCTATCACATCTGGCTCAGCCATCACATGGATGACAGAAGGTCAGAGCTGACCTCAGGATTAGCCAACAGCACATTACCCTCCTATGTCTCTGTTCAAAATGAACAAGTGCTTGACAGTGATTAATCTGTTAATATTGTCGTAAATATTTGTCCTGCATTCTCTGGGTATTTATGGTCCATTTAGACACCATAAATGCTTCAGTCAGCACAGATCTCTCAGTGTCACTGCTGCAGTGAGCTAGCTATCACTGAAACAAATCTTGGGATTAGTGAGTGGGTCAAAGGATTGTTTTAACCTGGTTTTGGCACTCTCTCCCGGACTGCTGCACGACAGACAGATGGCTGAGAATTGAATGAAATCTGGGTATGGAGGAAAGGGTTGAGAGGGACCTTCCATTCTGACCATTTGTTTCACACACAAATCATATAGTCATTTCAGTCAACAGCCCTCCTGCTGGGAAAACAGCTGGACTGCTAAGAGCAGTTGAGGGAAGCTGCAGTTGATACCACTGTATGGGCCAAGTCTGTTGACTGGGACCCTTATTTATCAAACATATCAGAATCATTCTTAGGAATCATGCTGAAAGTGAACCGAGGACTCCCCAGATCCTAACCTGATCCAGGATCTGTGGGATGCACCGGAACAAACCAGATCCATGGAGGCCCCACCCCACAATCCACTGGACCCAAAGGATCCACCACTAATGTTCAGGTGCCAGACACTGCAGGACACCTTCAGATGTCTTGCGTCTATGCCCTGATGGGTCAGAGCTGTTTTGGGGGCAGGACCCACAGATACTGGATCAGATTGGGATCTGGGGAGTTTGGAAGCCCAGCCAACACCTTGGGCTCTTTGTTGTGTTCCTCAAGACATTTCTGTGCAGTTTTTGTGGTGTGGTGGGAGGGTGGTTAATTCATCCAGATGAAGGACCTGAGGCTTCCCAGCAGAACATCGGATTGTAACGAGATGATCAATACTATTCACTTGGTTTTAATGTTATGGCTGATCAGTGTATATAATAAGTATAAGTAAATAATTAGTGTTATTGGGCAATATGAAAATTTTAATAAAAACCTGTGGCCATATCGTCCTAGTCAGGACTGGACCAAAAATACAGCTCTAGAAAGATTTCATCTCCTCATCAGTTTAGTTAATTGATAAGAAGCTAAACAATAGCTGCATTCTTTTAGAGTCTGACATATGCTGTGTGAAGTAGGACCAAAGCAGTTCATTTTTTTAGAGTTTTATCACAGGTGGTCTGTGGTTTAGCTTTGGATCTACCTCTCTGGTAAAACACTGCTGAACACCATGCTCTGTAACTGTATGTTATTACTGTGGACTAGGATTATGTCAGCAGTGTCTGAGATTCTGCTGTAGTGCATAATAAGATCTTCAGGATGTTGAATACAGTAGTTAGCAGAATAATAATAGTTGTTAAGTTAGTACTGAATGTTAGATGTAAATTTTGAGAAAAGGGGGGTTAGTTTGGGTCTAGGCATGTGGCGTTCAGTTTGTTGCACAGGTGCCTCCATATTTTTCTCCTCGCGTGTTTTATGTTTTGTGCTCCAACAAGCAAATGAACGGGACGCTGCAGGTGTTTGCTTTAGCTTGTTAACAACACACATGCAAACTTGGCAGGAACTTCAGTTGTTTCTGGTATTTTCCACCAGGCTATTTTATCTTCACTTGGGTTTCTGTATATTCATGGACTTATAAAGCTCACTAAAAGCACACATTTTTCACTCAAGTTGAAATATTTCCAATTGAACAGATATGGTTTTACCTGAGTATTGAACCCTCATATCTTTGTATTATATGTATTTAGTTTTTTGCTGACTGATGTTTATCTGTAGAACACAGTATCAGACTGTTATGCCAAAAGCTGGCATTTGATTCTTGTCAGATAAATCCAGATTTAATTCATAATTTTGTCAATTTTAGATATATCATCCAGGCAAAGTTCCTTTTTAGGAAAAGAAAAAACTGTTTTGTTAAAAAACAGACAACAAATTGGACCTGGAAATCCAGGCTATAAAACCATAACCGTTTTGTCAACAGTGTTAACCTGTTCAATTTATAAAACACTTCCTTGTAGACTTCATGCATAAGATATGTGATGTGCCGTAGAGTTGTGGCTGGATGAGTGAACCATGGGACTGTGTAGTCATGCAGGTGTTCTTTATGGGGCTGTGAGAGCTCATACAGAGGAAAGAGATGACCCACATAACAGGGAATGTACAGCAGGCAGTGTTGTAGCTCAGAGCACTGAAGTTAATTATAGTGCTTTCATGCCCTGCTTCAGTGCACAAAGGTAATACAGATTTAGTTTTTAATGTTTCCATGCCCAGATGGGGAGGAAGATGTAGTGAATGATAGATTTTTATGAAGCTGAATCTGCAGTGCTGTGACCTGCAAAATTTGTTTTGCTGGGTATCTGGAAGCATTTAATGACCCACTTGAGGGAAATTTTTACATTTAGATCAATAACTACAAACTGTTGTATTTGCCTTAATTTTTCCTGTTTAGTGAAAATCATGATGTAATAGAAAAGCTCTGGCTTTTTTTTTTTTAATCATGAACTAAATTTCTGCTTTCCTTTCCTGACATGTAAACATGTTTTCGGGGTCGCTCAGTGGGTCACATCATTTCCTTATTTGTCAGATCTAAAACTCTACTGAAAAAAACTGCTGATTGGGCTTTTGAATAGGCTTCTGTTAAATATGTTGACAGGCGGGTGCTAGCAGTTACATTCCGGGCATACTTAGATATCAACAGCTGTCCAGGGTGTGCCCATATAAGAGTGCTGACAGCTACCAGGAGACACTCACTTCAGCACTTCATTGTAGAAAAAAACCTTAATGTGTGTCACTGACTCATTATTCATCAGCTTAACAATGTTTTGAGAGGTGTAATTCAGGGCTGTCATGGTAATTTAACTGGAATACTTGCTGTGAAATTTCATCTCACCAGAGTCTGTGTTGCTGTGTCAGTCCTCATATTACATAATGTTAACAGACAACTGTCATACTTTTTTCAAATTATTCTATTTATCAATACATAATAATACTATGATTTACATTATTAATATTGTGAGGTGCGGTGTTTGCACGAAATTCTGTAGTATTTCCTACAGATGTCAGTAAGTTGGTACAGTGTCTGTTTAATTAGAAGCACTAATGTACTTTGGACATTCAGAAACTTTCACTGTGTTCAACTCAGTTCTGTTATATTTCTACTGCATTTGCCATGAAGTGAACTAAGTTAAAGACTTTGTGATAGGAGAGGTAGGTAGGTTTGGTCCGTCACCATTAGCTGCTCCTCCTGAGTAAACTGTCCAGTGGCCAAACGGTGACGTCACTCCCAACATTTGTGGATGTGTGGTAGGATCCTGATTGTTTCGTGAAGCACAACTTGCTGTGGTTACATTCTGTCATGAATTTTGATGAACCATGTGACATTTTGCTAATGCTGCTCATAATTCAGCAGCTGCTATGAATCTGCACAGGGGAAGCTCTGGACTGTGTACAGGTGTGTTTGGGAGACAGAGAGGGAGGGAGAATCAGGGGCCACCTATCTGCAGGAAGGAAGGAGAGTGTGTGTGTTAGAGTGAGCAAACAAGGGATTATGAACTCAGAGTGGGAGACTTAATAAGATGATTAAGGGAGTATGCTCCTTTAATTAACCAAAGTGTACCTGCATCAGTGACAAATAGTGCCCCTCACTCTAACCTTAACCATGGTGTTGTTCTAGTGGCAGTCTGTTGCTGTAATCTGCAATTTCCTTTTGGGATTAATAATTTATTCTTTCATTCTCACTCTCAACCTAATTCTAACCTTAACCCTGAAACCAAATGTCAGCCAGCAACCAGAATGTCTTCACAACAATAGTTTCAAGAAAAATCATAGAATCGTAGAAAGACACACACACACACACACACACACACACACCCCTAGATACAGTCTCAGCAATCTAACAAGATTTTTACCATTTATGTCTTTGTGCTCAAATTGAAATAATACTGGCTGTGTGATATTATATTTATATTATGATTTATATTTTGATAATGGCTTTGATTGTTGTTCTTGCTGTAATGTCCAAAGCTGTGGTCTGCCAACTAAGTAGTCCAGTTATCTTCATTATATTCTTATTCATCTGGTTGTGATTATAACAGCATTTTAACACTAATGATTTTACAAGATTTTCCATTTATTTTCATAATTCTAACTATTAAGTGAAATTCCAAAATCTGTGGTTAATCGTTGATGGGACTGATTTAATGAGACTCATCTAAATACCCTGATTATGCCTACATAGAAAACTACTATTTACAGCCCATTGACTCCCTCCCAGTCAATTCTGACTCAATCACATCAGAGTGAAAAAACAAATGTAACATACAAACAGCTCCTCTGCTGATATATTTTCCTGTTCTTTGTAATTTTGTTCACTGTGTTTAGTTGCTGAGAATGCTTTCCAGCTTTCCCCCAGATACGAAGCAGTGTGGCTGCATGACATGGTGGTTGTTTTTCAGGAGCGAGCAGGTTAATAAGTATTCTCCAGAGCCTCCTCCCTGAGCCATGTGAAAAGCGAGGGCTTGGCATTTCTTGTTTTTGAACTGAGTCCTGAGTTCCTTAAAGTTTGCACAAAAGCCTTGTTGCCTAGCGGCGTGTGAGAAGCCTCGCTGGGACTGCAAAGCCTGCTTTGTGTGTGTGGGTCTCTGACTGAACAAGATCTTTTGGAGAATCAACTGGAATGCATTCGGGGAGAGAGTTCCCCCCTTTGCTTAATCTTGTTCATTTTCAGCTGGCAGGAAGCAGTCATTCAAATGTTTTTTTTTTTGCAAAAGCTTTTTCATGCATTCTTTGGCATTTCACACTTTGTGTGGTCTGATTTTGAATTTTTGGGGACGTTTCTACGACGGCACTGTGCTATTTTGTTCACTGTTTAAACACTTTGTTCTGTCTAGAGTTGCTAGGGAAAGCAGGGAGCACTTTTTCATCTCTTGTCATTTTAGGTTCGTGTGTGGTGCAGTTTTTTTTGCACACATTTGAGATACCTTTCTCTCAGTTTTTCATGTTTGTGGCACAATTCTAATCAGTGGAAAGTGATTAAAACTGTTAACGAGAGGCAGCCTTTTTCTGACTTCTTTCGAGCCAAGACTTCAGACCTCCTGTGATTCCTGATGAATTTTAGTACTGTAATGATAAGTTGTTTACTGTATTTTAATATAACAAGTTAACCTTCCTGTTCACAACTTGTCAGTTATTGGCTATTGTAGGGGTGACTGACACATATTGTAGCCAATAACATTTTGGGTTATGGTGAGCCAGGCTTCTTCAGAGGAAATACTTTTCACCAAAGTTTTGTATAAAGTTCAATTCCCTTTTATGGGCAGGAATTTATGTTTTTGTGAGTATTTATGCAATTTTTACTGATGTATTATTTTTTTACACCTCTAATGTGTGGGATTCAGTGTTATTAAGAGATGTTTTAAGCACTTATTAAATACATGGCATTTGCTATTTAATGTTGCAGCTCTGCTCATTTTCCCTGCTGCTCAATAATATTATATTTGATGGAACTTTAATAATTTCCTCTGATGATAGCAGAGGTGCTCCTTATTTCAGGTGAAGTAGGGCGATATCACCAGAAAATGTTGTTGGAAACCATATCATTAATGACGGAGTTTATGGAACACATCGCCACTTGGGTGTCCACTCAGACGAAACCTTAAGTGGGCTATATGCATTCTCAGGCAAACCTCCACAATCACATAAGTGTGACCAGTCTGTGGCCGCACAGACTGCACACAGCTCCTTTTTAATGATTGGCTTCTTGGTCTGTGGGAGGTCTGACACCACCACTTCTTTCCCTCCTCCCAAAACACAGTGTTAATAGTAAAATGATAATATAAAAATGATATATTTGTAAAGACCAGTAGAACATTAAAGTGGAACCCAAACCTTGTGCTATACACCACTAACATACAGAAATTGTAAAAGTTTTAACAAAGAACCATCACACTTGTCTTTTCCAGCTTTCTTCTTGGACAGCATCCTTCCTGTGTTCCTGCTGTTCACTGGTCCACAGCGCCCACTGCAGTGCTGGAAAGCAAACACAACTCTCATTGCAGACAAGAGTGCAGTTTGTGTAAGTACGTATACATTGATTGTTGCAGACACTGTAGAGCATACATCAATCAGCCACAATATTAAAACCAGTCACCAGTTTTAATGGTCACTCTTACAGCTGAAGCTCTGTTGTATTTCAGAACAGATAGAAGCGGAAAAAGAGAAATAGAAGAGAAAAAAAACAAAAGCCTTTCCTGCTATTTCCTGAGATTTACCTTTCAAAAGAAATCAAGATATTGTCCATTTTTAAAGGATTTCTAGAGCAGCAAACATTTAATTTCAGGTGTATAAGGTATTATCTATACCGCTTATCTGTAAGGATCACGTGGGGGCTGCTGGAGTCTATCCCAGCTGTCATCGGGTGAGTGGCGGGGTACACGCTGGACAGATCAGCAGTCCATCACAGGGCTGACACATATAGACAACAACCATTCACACTCACATTCACACCTAGGGGCAATTTAGAGTCAGCAGTTAACCTGCATGTGTTTGGACTGTGGGAGGAAGCTGGAGCACTCAGAGAACCCACAGAGGCACAGGGAGAACATGTAAACTCCAGACAGAAAAGCTTCGGGAGAACCAGGGCTCAAACCCGGAACCTTCTTGCTGTGAGGCAACAGTGCTAACCACTGCACCACTGTGCCGCCTAAAATTGAAACTGTCCAGTGAAAATGATTTGGCAGGGAAACAGTGTTACACAGCTATGTTTTATGGTCGAGTTGAGATGAAGGACTAACATCTTGGAAATAATCCACTTCTCTCTCTGGATTTAGCCATGCGTGCCTGTGGCTCTGTGAATCATCTGTACCATGTTGTCTCATTCTCTGCTGTGTTTCCACTAATGAAAAACACAATCATTAGAGGGACTGTCATCACAGATTAGACTGCAGGGATCAGATGGGACATACCTCTTCCTCTGCAGGGTGGAGCTGCACAATCAGTGTTGAGTTGAAAATGTTTGCAGTATCTCTCACATCCTGTGTCTGTCTCAGGTTACCAGTTTGTACATATGAATTTGTAATGCTCCTGTGGAAATGAACTGTCACACAGTGCTAATCCTTTTCACCACTCCTACTGCTTTTATAGGCTTACTTTGTAAAATTTACCTCCCCATTCTAGACATATGGTGCATACCACATGACTTCACGTTTAAGGCTTCTGGTAATGTACGCTATTAAAAATGTCATTGTTTAGAAAGAGGCTTTTCGAGGGAGTGTAGAGCCACTGAAGTGAACGTACTCCAGGTCCACCCTAGAGTCAGTCTACAGATGAATCGACTTTTTGTATCATTAATTTCTGAACTGCATCACAATTATTACTTGAACTAAGTTAATGTTATTAGTTGTTCTTCATTCAGAAAAATGCCCCATGCATGTATTGCTTTAATATTAGTCAAGTATTCATGTGTGTATATATTGTTGGGTAGTTACACCTATTATCTGTAATATTAACATCTGTGAGTAGACTAATTACTAAAGCTGAAGTCAGAGTATGTAGCCCATATTGGAAATACTTAAAATGAGTACACATACCTCAGTATTGCAGTAGTACTGTTAGGGATGACACTCAGTCGACTGTGCTGTTGCACTCTCAGCAATAAAACTCTCATGTAGAGAGATTTGCTGATTGAAATTGAGATGGAATAGTCTCCTCGAAACTTATCTGCATCAACTCTTCTACCAAGAGCGGAGAAGTTTTATTGCTGTTGTCACTGACAGTCTGATGTTTTTACACAGCTTTGGCTGGGCCCAAGGCTATTTTCTGAGGGTTACAGATAATGTCAGCAGTCATCTGCAGTACACTGAAGCAAACTGGTGGATAACAGGAGATCTTTGGGAGATTGATGAAAGGCGTGATGAGGCAGGAATGCATTCAACTGAGCTTGTAGAGACGGAGATACTGCATGACAGCTGGATGTTTGTCAGTTGATGAATATGAACGATAACGAGAAATAAGATGAGACACTTGAGGTGTGGCTGTCCATTTTCCTTTTAATCACTGTCTTCCCTGTGGTTAGACCAAAACCACAGACGTGTGTCACAGAAGGACTCATCAAACCACAGGGGCGTGTCTGTGCTGTTTGTAGTAGTTTAGGACCGAAGGGCTTTGCTTGGCTGCACAGCACCCACTCAGTGACTTGAGTTTGACCCGGTCCAGCTCACATGATCCCATTCAGGATTATATATGGGTTTAGCAACCTGGACAGCAGTGATGTCAGCCCACACTGCCCGTTCCCTCGTTTTTCCTGTTTGCCAGAATACTAATGAGCAGGGCACATGCTGCTTTGTTTTCACTCCATGTGTTTCCTGCCCTCTTTCCCTGCAGGTGAGAGGATGAAGGGGAGGAACCCTGGCAGTCTGTGGAGTTTGTAGGAACAAGAAGAAATCAGCAGCACTGGCAGCCTTTCCAGCTCCTGTTTTGACACCATCTATCTGCAGCGGAGCTCACCATGAGTTAGAGGGTATCAGAGACCTTCTCCACCATCTGCAGCACTGTGCATCACTCGCCCTGCTTCATGAGCCAGCAGGATGCGGCTGAGGTCCTCGCACTCTCCGAGCGCCTACTCATAGCTTCACACAAGGGACAAGCCGACAATGTGGTCCAGCTCATTAACAAGGTGCAAAGTGTGTGGATCTGAATTGTGCTGATGGTTGTTTGTATTTTAGCTTTGCTTGTAGTGGCAGTGTTGGCTGTATGCAGATTTGGTCCAGTATCTTGACAAATACTGACCTACTTGCCATGAAATTGGAGCTTTGAACGCTCTGGTGATGGACTGATTTTGATGAAACAAACTTTGATGTATGTCTGTTAGATATTCTTTTTTACTTTTAGATTGGTACACGATTGTGGGCCTGGGTTCGATTTTACACATTGTCACCTCTTAAAATAATTGCCGAAGTCATTTTTTCAGATTTTTCAGGAAACAAAAAAAACTGAACCACTTGTTGAATATATGATATTTACTAACAATTTTAATCAAAACAATTATAACAACAGATGCCTATTGACATACAAACCAGAGGATCAGTCAAACATGGAACATGAGAGAATTAAATAACTTAGGCAAATTAAACTAAAAAAGTCACACTCTTGACAGGCAATTATACTAAAGGGGTAGAATGGCACGATCTGTTTAACTGAGGATGTAGGCAATTTTTTGGCAATTTTTTTTTGTAAAAAAATGACTTAGGCAATTATTTTAAGAGGGTGACGACATGTAGGAGAATGTTCAAAGACTGTATCCCATGCTATCGTCTCATATTTGGAGAGATAGAGTCTACTCCTGGAAAAGTCCAGATGAAATATTTTAAATTACTCCAGTGTTGGACAGGGTGTACAGTAAACAGTGGGTTATTGATGAGTGGTATGCAGGGGAATGCTTGTCTTAGCCCAGGGTGGGTCCTACACTGTGCCCAGATTTTTAATAACAGGATTTCCTGCATCTGGTATTAGGTAGGTATCAGGCAGAGTGCACACTAAGGATTCTAAGTTTGCAGGGTCATTAAGGCTCCTTTCCATGTTTCCCCACTCCAGACTGCTCTGATCCTCTGGCATTGAAATCCAGTAAGCTATCTCATGTACGTTTGGTGCCCAGTAGTAGAAAATAACGTTAGGAATGCCAAATCCCCTCTCTACTTGCATCATGTTAGAAAGATCCTCTTTACTCTAGGTGTAGTTTCATTCTACAGAAAACTTTGGACATGTCTTCATATTTTCTAGATTTTCTAGTAACTGTTTCTCTGAGATAAGTTAAACTGTCACAGCTTACTTTGAATGAGTATAGCTCAAATGACATTAATTTCATCAAGAGGGCGCTAAGCAGGCTTTATCTTGTAACCAGATATTTCTAATAAGTCTGATAATAATGATGTTTATTACCATTTGAATAGAACTACAATAGAACGTAATAAATAAAAG
>NW_026116959.1:0-20169 GCF_001640805.2 Lates calcarifer
CCGCGTCTGAAGGTCCTGCTGTCTCGGCTTCTGCTCGCTCATTAAGCTCAGAATGAAAAACTGCTGTCTAGTGAAAGGAGAGGAGAAAGTAAAATCTCATTCACTTTATATGAATATTGGTCCAATTCTATTTGTTCATGTACAGTCGGGATGTATGGAAACTGTGAGCCACCGAGGGGATCTTTTTCCCTTCTGTCGACTCACAGCGAGTCCCGCTTCTGAAGGTCCTCCTGTCTCGGATTCTGCTCACAGTGATTCCCGCGTCTGACAGTCCGCCTGTCTCGGCTTTCTGCTCACAGCGAGTCCGGTTCTGAAGGTCCTTCCTGTCTCGGCTTCTGCTCGCTCATTAAGCTCAGAATGAAAAACTGCTGTCTAGTGAAAAGAGAGGAGAAAGTAAAATCTCAGCCAATTTAATAAAAGTGTTTGTCAAATTCTAATGTTCATCAACAATCTGGGTGTATGAAAGTGGCCGAGGGAGATTTTTTTCCCTTCTGTAGACTCACAGTGAGTATGGTATCTGAAAGTCTTCGTGTATCCGCTTCTGCTCTCTCATTAAGCTCACAATTAACGACTGCTGTCTCATGTGAAAGGAGAGACCTTCTTTAGAGGCTGCATTTCAGACCAGTGTGTGAAAAAGCCCGAAAATCCACGTATCGCTGCTCAATATCTAATGTTTATCAACTTTCATTTCATGAATAAACAAAATAGACACCAGTCTGAGGCCAGTGAGTCAACATCTGCGTTTTACTTCTTTGTGTCGCTGATAAAGCTCACAATTAACAAATGCTGTCTCAAGCGAAAGGAGAGGAGAAAATGACAAATCAGCCACTTTAATATGAATGTTTGTGAAATTCGAATGGTTGTGAATAATCTGGGTGTATGGAAACGGTCAGAGGCCGACCGGGATACGGGCGTCTGAAAGTCCTCCTGTCTCGGCTTCTGCTCACAGCGAGTCCCGGTTCTGAAGGTCCTTCCTGTCTCGGCTTCTGCTCGCTCATTAAGCTCAGAATGAAAAACTGCTGTCTAGTGAAAGGAGAGGAGAAAGTAAAATCTCATTCACTTTTATATGAATATTGGTCCAATTCTATTAATCATGTACAGTCGGGATGTATGGAAACAGTCTGTGACCGAGGGGAAACATTTTCCCGTCTGTGGACTCACAGTGAGTCCCGCGTCTGAAGGTCCTCCTGTCTCGGATTCTGCTCACAGCTCCCGCGTCTGACAGTCGCCTGTCTCGGCTTCTGCTCACAGCGAGTCCCGTCTGAAGGTCCTGCTGTCTCGGCTTCTGCTCGCTCATTAAGCTCAGAATGAAAAACTGCTGTCTAGTGAAAGGAGAGGAGAAAGTAAAATCTCATTCACGTTTATATGAATATTGGTCCAATTCTATTGTTCATGTACAGTCGGGATGTATGGAAACTGTGAGCCACCGAGGGGGATCTTTTTCCCTTCTGTCGACTCACAGGAGTCCCGCTTCTGAAGGTCCTCCTGTCTCGGATTCTGCTCACAGTGATTCCCGCGTCTGAAGGTCCTTCCTGTCTCGGCTTCTGCTCGCTCATTAAGCTCAGAATGAAAAACTGCTGTCTAGTGAAAGGAGAGGAGAAAGTAAAATCTCATTCACTTTTATATGAATATTGGTCCAATTCTATTGATCATGTACAGTCGGGATGTATGGAAACAGTCTGTGACCGAGGGGAAACATTTTCCCGTCTGTGGACTCACAGTGAGTCCCGCGTCTGAAGGTCCTCCTGTCTCGGATTCTGCTCACAGTGATTCCCGCGTCTGACAGTCCGCCTGTCTCGGCTTCTGCTCACAGCGAGTCCCGGTTCTGAAGGTCCTTCCTGTCTCGGCTTCTGCTCGCTCATTAAGCTCAGAATGAAAAACTGCTGTCTAGTGAAAGGAGAGGAGAAAGTAAAATCTCATTCACTTTTATATGAATATTGGTCCAATTCTATTTATCATGTACAGTCGGGATGTATGGAAACTGTGAGCCGCCGAGGGGATCTTTTTCCCTTCTGTCGACTCACAGTGAGTCCCGCGTCTGAAGGTCCTCCTGTCTCGGATTCTGCTCACAGTGATTCCCGCGTCTGAAGGTCCTGCTGTCTCGGCTTCTGCTCGCTCACTAAGCTCAGAATGAAAAATTGCTGTCTAGTGAAAGGAGAGGAGAAAGTAAAATCTCATTCACTTTTATATGAATATTGTCCAATTCTATTGTTCATGTACAGTCGGGATGTATGGAAACTGTGAGCCGCCGAGGGGATCTTTTTCCCTTCTGTCGACTCACAGCGAGTCCCGCTTCTGAAGGTCCTCCTGTCTCGGATTCTGCTCACAGTGATTCCCGCGTCTGACAGTCCGCCTGTCTCGGCTTCTGCTCACAGCGAGTCCCGGTTCTGAAGGTCCTTCCTGTCTCGGCTTCTGCTCGCTCATTAAGCTCAGAATGAAAAACTGCTGTCTAGTGAAAGGAGAGGAGAAAGTAAAATCTCAGCCAATTTAATAAAAGTGTTTGTCAAATTCTAATGTTCATCAACAATCTGGGTGTATGAAAGTGGCCGAGGGAGATTTTTTCCCTTCTGTAGACTCACAGTGAGTATGGTATCTGAAAGTCTTCGTGTATCCGCTTCTGCTCTCTCATTAAGCTCACAATTAACGACTGCTGTCTCATGTGAAAGGAGAGACCTTCTTTAGAGGCTGCATTTCAGACCAGTGTGTGAAAAAGCCCGAAAATCCACGTATCGCTGCTCAATATCTAATGTTTATCAACTTTCATTTCATGAATAAACAAAATAGACACCAGTCTGAGGCCAGTGAGTCAACATCTGCGTTTTACTTCTTTGTGTCGCTGATAAAGCTCACAATTAACAAATGCTGTCTCAAGCGAAAGGAGAGGAGAAAATGACAAATCAGCCACTTTAATATGAATGTTTGTGAAATTCGAATGTTGTGAATAATCTGGGTGTATGGAAACGGTCAGAGGCGACCGGGATACGGGCGTCTGACAGTCCGCCTGTCTCGGCTTCTGCTCACAGCGAGTCCCGGTTCTGAAGGTCCTTCCTGTCTCGGCTTCTGCTCGCTCATTAAGCTCAGAATGAAAAACTGCTGTCTAGTGAAAGGAGAGGAGAAAGTAAAATCTCATTCACTTTTATATGAATATTGGTCCAATTCTATTGATCATGTACAGTCGGGATGTATGGAAACAGTCTGTGACCGAGGGGAAACATTTTCCCGTCTGTGGACTCACAGTGAGTCCCGCGTCTGAAGGTCCTCCTGTCTCGGATTCTGCTCACAGTGATTCCCGCGTCTGACAGTCCGCCTGTCTCGGCTTCTGCTCACAGCGAGTCCCGGTTCTGAAGGTCCTTCCTGTCTCGGCTTCTGCTCGCTCATTAAGCTCAGAATGAAAAACTGCTGTCTAGTGAAAGGAGAGGAGAAAGTAAAATCTCAGCCAATTTAATAAAAGTGTTGTCAAATTCTAATGTTCATCAACAATCTGGGTGTATGAAAGTGGCCGAGGGAGATTTTTTTCCCTTCTGTAGACTCACAGTGAGTATGGTATCTGAAAGTCTTCGTGTATCCGCTTCTGCTCTCTCATTAAGCTCACAATTAACGACTGCTGTCTCATGTGAAAGGAGAGACCTTCTTTAGAGGCTGCATTTCAGACCAGTGTGTGAAAAAGCCCGAAAATCCACGTATCGCTGCTCAATATCTAATGTTTATCAACTTTCATTTCATGAATAAACAAAATAGACACCAGTCTGAGGCCAGTGAGTCAACATCTGCGTTTTACTTCTTTGTGTCGCTGATAAAGCTCACAATTAACAAATGCTGTCTCAAGCGAAAGGAGAGGAGAAAATGACAAATCAGCCACTTTAATATGAATGTTTGTGAAATTCGAATGGTTGTGAATAATCTGGGTGTATGGAAACGGTCAGAGGCCGACCGGGATACGGGCGTCTGAAAGTCCTCCTGTCTCGGCTTCTGCTCACAGCGAGTCCCGGTTCTGAAGGTCCTTCCTGTCTCGGCTTCTGCTCGCTCATTAAGCTCAGAATGAAAAACTGCTGTCTAGTGAAAGGAGAGGAGAAAGTAAAATCTCATTCACTTTTATATGAATATTGGTCCAATTCTATTATCATGTACAGTCGGGATGTATGGAAACAGTCTGTGACCGAGGGGAAACATTTTCCCGTCTGTGGACTCACAGTGAGTCCCGCGTCTGAAGGTCCTCCTGTCTCGGATTCTGCTCACAGTGATTCCCGCGTCTGACAGTCCGCCTGTCTCGGCTTCTGCTCACAGCGAGTCCCGGTTCTGAAGGTCCTTCCTGTCTCGGCTTCTGCTCGCTCATTAAGCTCAGAATGAAAAACTGCTGTCTAGTGAAAGGAGAGGAGAAAGTAAAATCTCATTCACTTTTATATGAATATTGGTCCAATTCTATTTTCATGTACAGTCGGGATGTATGGAAACTGTGAGCCGCCGAGGGGGATCTTTTTCCCTTCTGTCGACTCACAGTGAGTCCCGCTTCTGAAGGTCCTCCTGTCTCGGATTCTGCTCACAGTGATTCCCGCGTCTGAAGGTCCTGCTGTCTCGGCTTCTGCTCGCTCATTAAGCTCAGAATGAAAAACGCTGTCTAGTGAAAGGAGAGGAGAAAGTAAAATCTCATTCACTTTTATATGAATATTGGTCCAATTCTATTGATCATGTACAGTCGGGATGTATGGAAACAGTCTGTGACCGAGGGAAACATTTTCCCGTCTGTGGACTCACAGTGAGTCCCGCGTCTGAAGGTCCTCCTGTCTCGGATTCTGCTCACAGTGATTCCCGCGTCTGACAGTCCGCCTGTCTCGGCTTCTGCTCACAGCGAGTCCCGGTTCTGAAGGTCCTTCCTGTCTCGGCTTCTGCTCGCTCATTAAGCTCAGAATGAAAAACTGCTGTCTAGTGAAAGGAGAGGAGAAAGTAAAATCTCATTCACTTTTATATGAATATTGGTCCAATTCTATTGATCATGTACAGTCGGGATGTATGGAAACAGTCTGTGACCGAGGGGATTTTCCCTTCTGTCGACTCACAGTGAGTCCCGCGTCTGAAGGTCCTCCTGTCTCGGATTCTGCTCACAGTGATTCCGCCTGTCTCGGCTTCTGCTCACAGCGAGTCCCGGTTCTGAAGGTCCTTCCTGTCTCGGCTTCTGCTCGCTCATTAAGCTCAGAATGAAAAACTGCTGTCTAGTGAAAGGAGAGGAGAAAGTAAAATCTCATTCACTTTTATATGAATATTGGTCCAATTCTATTGATCATGTACAGTCGGGATGTATGGAAACAGTCTGCCGAGGGGAACATTTTCCCTCTGTGGACTCACAGTGAGTCCCGCGTCTGAAGGTCCTCCTGTCTCGGATTCTGCTCACAGTGAGTCCCGCGTCTGACAGTGCCTGTCTCGGCTTCTGCTCACAGCGAGTCCCGGTCTGAAGGTCCTGCTGTCTCGGCTTCTGCTCGCTCATTAAGCTCAGAATGAAAAACTGCTGTCTAGTGAAAGGAGAGGAGAAAGTAAAATCTCATTCACTTTTATATGAATATTGGTCCAATTCTATTAATCATGTACAGTCGGGATGTATGGAAACAGTCTGTGACCGAGGGGAAACATTTTCCCGTCTGTGGACTCACAGTGAGTCCCGCGTCTGAAGGTCTCCTGTCTCGGATTCTGCTCACAGCTCCCGCGTCTGACAGTGCGCCTGTCTCGGCTTCTGCTCACAGCGAGTCCCGGTTCTGAAGGTCCTTCCTGTCTCGGCTTCTGCTCGCTCATTAAGCTCAGAATGAAAAACTGCTGTCTAGTGAAAGGAGAGGAGAAAGTAAAATCTCATTCACTTTTATATGAATATTGGTCCAATTCTATTAATCATGTACAGTCGGGATGTATGGAAACAGTCTGTGCCGAGGGGAAACATTTTCCCGTCTGTGGACTCACAGTGAGTCCCGCGTCTGAAGGTCCTCCTGTCTCGGATTCTGCTCACAGTCTGACATTCTGCTCACAGCGAGTCCCGGTCTGAAGGTCCTGCTGTCTCGGCTTCTGCTCGCTCATTAAGCTCAGAATGAAAAACTGCTGTCTAGTGAAAGGAGAGGAGAAAGTAAAATCTCATTCACTTTTATATGAATATTGGTCCAATTCTATTGTTCATGTACAGTCGGGATGTATGGAAACTGTGAGCCACCGAGGGGATCTTTTTCCCTTCTGTCGACTCACAGCGAGTCCGCTTCTGAAGGTCCTCCTGTCTCGGATTCTGCTCACAGTGATTCCCGCGTCTGAAGGTCCTTCCTGTCTCGGCTTCTGCTCGCTCATTAAGCTCAGAATGAAAAACTGCTGTCTAGTGAAAGGAGAGGAGAAAGTAAAATCTCATTCACTTTTATATGAATATTGGTCCAATTCTATTAATCATGTACAGTCGGGATGTATGGAAACAGTCTGTGACCGAGGGGAAACATTTTCCCGTCTGTGGACTCACAGTGAGTCCCGCGTCTGAAGGTCCTCCTGTCTCGGATTCTGCTCACAGTGATTCCCGCGTCTGACAGTCCGCCTGTCTCGGCTTCTGCTCACAGCGAGTCCCGGTTCTGAAGGTCCTTCCTGTCTCGGCTTCTGCTCGCTCATTAAGCTCAGAATGAAAAACTGCTGTCTAGTGAAAGGAGAGGAGAAAGTAAAATCTCATTCACTTTTATATGAATATTGGTCCAATTCTATTTATCATGTACAGTCGGGATGTATGGAAACTGTGAGCCGCCGAGGGGGATCTTTTTCCCTTCTGTCGACTCACAGCGAGTCCCGCTTCTGAAGGTCCTCCTGTCTCGGATTCTGCTCACAGTGATTCCCGCGTCTGACAGTCCGCCTGTCTCGGCTTCTGCTCACAGCGAGTCCCGGTTCTGAAGGTCCTTCCTGTCTCGGCTTCTGCTCGCTCATTAAGCTCAGAATGAAAAACTGCTGTCTAGTGAAAGGAGAGGAGAAAGTAAAATCTCAGCCAATTTAATAAAAGTGTTTGTCAAATTCTTATGTTCATCAACAATCTGGGTGTATGAAAGTGGCCGAGGGAGATTTTTTCCCTTCTGTAGACACATCTGAAAGTCTTCGTGTATCCGTTCTGCTCTCTCATTAAGCTCACAATTAACGACTGCTGTCTCATGTGAAAGGAGAGACCTTCTTTAGAGGCTGCATTTCAGACCAGTGTGTGAAAAAGCCCGAAAATCCACGTATCGCTGCTCAATATCTAATGTTTATCAACTTTCATTTCATGAATAAACAAAATAGACACCAGTCTGAGGCCAGTGAGTCAACATCTGCGTTTTACTTCTTTGTGTCGCTGATAAAGCTCACAATTAACAAATGCTGTCTCAAGCGAAAGGAGAGGAGAAAATGACAAATCAGCCACTTTAATATGAATGTTTGTGAAATTCGAAGTGAATAATCTGGGTGTATGGAAACGGTCAGAGGCCGACCACGCGTCTGACAGTCCGCCTGTCTCGGCTTCTGCTCACAGCGAGTCCCGGTTCTGAAGGTCCTTCCTGTCTCGGCTTCTGCTCGCTCATTAAGCTCAGAATGAAAAACTGCTGTCTAGTGAAAGGAGAGGAGAAAGTAAAATCTCATTCACTTTTATATGAATATTGGTCCAATTCTATTTATCATGTACAGTCGGGATGTATGGAAACAGTCTGTGACCGAGGGGAAACATTTTCCCGTCTGTGGACTCACAGTGAGTCCCGCGTCTGAAGGTCCTCCTGTCTCGGATTCTGCTCACAGTGATTCCCGCGTCTGACAGTCCGCCTGTCTCGGCTTCTGCTCACAGCGAGTCCCGGTTCTGAAGGTCCTTCCTGTCTCGGCTTCTGCTCGCTCATTAAGCTCAGAATGAAAAACTGCTGTCTAGTGAAAGGAGAGGAGAAAGTAAAATCTCATTCACTTTTATATGAATATTGGTCCAATTCTATTATCATGTACAGTCGGGATGTATGGAAACTGTGACCGAGGGGAAACTTTTCCCGCTGTGGACTCACAGTGAGTCCCGTCTGAAGTCCTCCTGTCTCGATTCTGCTCACAGCGATCCCGCGTCTGACAGTCCTGTCTCGGCTTCTGCTCACAGCGAGTCCGGTCTGAAGGTCCTGCTGTCTCGGCTTCTGCTCGCTCATTAAGCTCAGAATGAAAAACTGCTGTCTAGTGAAAGGAGAGGAGAAAGTAAAATCTCATTCACTTTTATATGAATATTGGTCCAATTCTATTGTTCATGTACAGTCGGGATGTATGGAAACCGCCGAGGGATCTTTTTCCCTTCTGTCGACTCACAGTGAGTCCCGCGTCTGAAGGTCCTCCTGTCTCGGATTCTGCTCACAGTGATTCCCGCGTCTGACAGCGTCTCTGCTGTCTCGGCTTCTGCTCGCTCATTAAGCTCAGAATGAAAAACTGCTGTCTAGTGAAAGGAGAGGAGAAAGTAAAATCTCATTCACTTTTATATGAATATTGGTCCAATTCTATTGTTCATGTACAGTCGGGATGTATGGAACACTGTGACCGAGGGGATCTTTTTCCCTTCTGTCGACTCACAGCGAGTCCCGCTTCTGAAGGTCCTCCTGTCTCGGATTCTGCTCACAGTGATTCCCGCGTCTGACAGTCCGCTGTCTCGGCTTCTGCTCACAGCGAGAAGGTCCTTGTCTCGGCTTCTGCTCGCTCATTAAGCTCAGAATGAAAAACTGCTGTCTAGTGAAAGGAGAGGAGAAAGTAAAATCTCATTCACTTTTATATGAATATTGGTCCAATTCTATTATCATGTACAGTCGGGATGTATGGACACTGTGACCGAGGGGATCTTTTTCCCTTCTGTGACTCACAGTGAGTCCCGTCTGAAGTCCTCCTGTCTCGGATTCTGCTCACAGTGATCTGACAGTCCGCCTGTCTCGGCTTCTGCTCACAGCGAGTCCCGTTCTGAAGGTCCTCCTGTCTCGGCTTCTGCTCGCTCATTAAGCTCAGAATGAAAAACTGCTGTCTAGTGAAAGGAGAGGAGAAAGTAAAATCTCATTCACTTTTATATGAATATTGGTCCAATTCTATTGATCATGTACAGTCGGGATGTATGGAAACAGTCTGTGACCGAGGGGAAACATTTTCCCGTCTGTGGACTCACAGTGAGTCCCGCGTCTGAAGGTCCTCCTGTCTCGGATTCTGCTCACAGTGATTCCCGCGTCTGACAGTCCGCCTGTCTCGGCTTCTGCTCACAGCGAGTCCCGGTTCTGAAGGTCCTTCCTGTCTCGGCTTCTGCTCGCTCATTAAGCTCAGAATGAAAAACTGCTGTCTAGTGAAAGGAGAGGAGAAAGTAAAATCTCATTCACTTTTATATGAATATTGGTCCAATTCTATTTATCATGTACAGTCGGGATGTATGGAAACTGTGAGCCCGAGGGGGATTTTTTCCCTTCTGTCGACTCACAGTGAGTCCCGCGTCTGAAGGTCCTCCTGTCTCGGATTCTGCTCACAGTGATTCCGCGTCTGAGGTCCTGCTGTCTCGGCTTCTGCTCGCTCACTAAGCTCAGAATGAAAAACTGCTGTCTAGTGAAAGGAGAGGAGAAAGTAAAATCTCATTCACTTTTATATGATATTGGTCCAATTCTATTGTTCATGTACAGTCGGGATGTATGGAAACTGTGACCAGGGGGATCTTTTTCCCTCTGTCGACTCACAGCGAGTCCCGCTTCTGAAGGTCCTCCTGTCTCGGATCTTCTGCTCTGACAGTCCGCCTGTCTCGGCTTCTGCTCACAGCGAGTCCCGGTTCTGAAGGTCCTTCCTGTCTCGGCTTCTGCTCGCTCATTAAGCTCAGAATGAAAAACTGCTGTCTAGTGAAAGGAGAGGAGAAAGTAAAATCTCATTCACTTTTATATGAATATTGGTCCAATTCTATTAATCATGTACAGTCGGGATGTATGGAAACAGTCTGTGACCGAGGGGAAACATTTTCCCGTCTGTGGACTCACAGTGAGTCCCGCGTCTGAAGGTCCTCCTGTCTCGGATTCTGCTCACAGTGATTCCCGCGTCTGACAGTCCTGTCTCGGCTTCTGCTCACAGCGAGTCCGGTCTGAAGGTCCTTGTCTCGGCTTCTGCTCGCTCATTAAGCTCAGAATGAAAAACTGCTGTCTAGTGAAAGGAGAGGAGAAAGTAAAATCTCATTCACTTTTATATGAATATTGGTCCAATTCTATTGTTCATGTACAGTCGGGATGTATGGAAACTGTGAGCCGCCGAGGGGGATCTTTTTCCCTTCTGTCGACTCACAGCGAGTCCCGCTTCTGAAGGTCCTCCTGTCTCGGATTCTGCTCACAGTGATTCCCGTCTGACAGCGCCTGTCTCGCTTCTGCTCACAGCGAGTCCCGGTTCTGAAGGTCCTTCCTGTCTCGGCTTCTGCTCGCTCATTAAGCTCAGAATGAAAAACTGCTGTCTAGTGAAAGGAGAGGAGAAAGTAAAATCTCATTCACTTTTATATGAATATTGGTCCAATTCTATTGTTCATGTACAGTCGGGATGTATGGAAACTGTGAGCCGCCGAGGGGGATCTTTTTCCCTTCTGTCGACTCACAGTGAGTCCCTCTGAAGGTCCTCCTGTCTCGGATTCTGCTCTGCTCTGACAGTCGACAGTCCCGGTTCTGAAGGTCCTTCCTGTCTCGGCTTCTGCTCGCTCATTAAGCTCAGAATGAAAAACTGCTGTCTAGTGAAAGGAGAGGAGAAAGTAAAATCTCATTCACTTTATATGAATATTGGTCCAATTCTATTGATCATGTACAGTCGGGATGTATGGAAACAGTCTGTGACCGAGGGGAAACATTTTCCCGTCTGTGGACTCACAGTGAGTCCCGCGTCTGAAGGTCCTCCTGTCTCGGATTCTGCTCACAGTGATTCCCGCGTCTGACAGTCCGCCTGTCTCGGCTTCTGCTCACAGCGAGTCCCGGTTCTGAAGGTCCTTCCTGTCTCGGCTTCTGCTCGCTCATTAAGCTCAGAATGAAAAACTGCTGTCTAGTGAAAGGAGAGGAGAAAGTAAAATCTCATTCACTTTTATATGAATATTGGTCCAATTCTATTATCATGTACAGTCGGGATGTATGGAAACAGTGTGACCGAGGGGATCTTTTTCCCGTCTGTGGACTCACAGTGAGTCCCGCGTCTGAAGGTCCTCCTGTCTCGGATTCTGCTCACAGCGAGTCCCGCGTCTGACAGTCGCCTGTCTCGGCTTCTGCTCACAGCGAGTCCGCGTCTGAAGGTCCTGCTGTCTCGGCTTCTGCTCGCTCATTAAGCTCAGAATGAAAAACTGCTGTCTAGTGAAAGGAGAGGAGAAAGTAAAATCTCATTCACTTTTATATGAATATTGGTCCAATTCTATTTTCATGTACAGTCGGGATGTATGGAAACTGTGAGCCACCGAGGGGGATCTTTTTCCCTTCTGTCGACTCACAGTGAGTCCCGCTTCTGAAGGTCCTCCTGTCTCGGATTCTGCTCACAGTGATTCCCGCGTCTGACAGTCCGCCTGTCTCGGCTTCTGCTCACAGCGAGTCCCGGTTCTGAAGGTCCTTCCTGTCTCGGCTTCTGCTCGCTCATTAAGCTCAGAATGAAAAACTGCTGTCTAGTGAAAGGAGAGGAGAAAGTAAAATCTCATTCACTTTTATATGAATATTGGTCCAATTCTATTGTTCATGTACAGTCGGGATGTATGGAAACTGTGACCGAGGGGGATCTTTTCCCTTCTGTCGACTCACAGCGAGTCCCTCTGAAGGTCCTCTGTCTCGGATTCTGCTCACAGTGATTCCCGCGTCTGACAGTCCGCCTGTCTCGGCTTCTGCTCACAGCGAGTCCCGGTTCTGAAGGTCCTTCCTGTCTCGGCTTCTGCTCGCTCATTAAGCTCAGAATGAAAAACTGCTGTCTAGTGAAAGGAGAGGAGAAAGTAAAATCTCATTCACTTTTATATGAATATTGGTCCAATTCTTTGATCATGTACAGTCGGGATGTATGGAAACAGTCTGTGACCGAGGGGAAACATTTTCCCGTCTGTGGACTCACAGTGAGTCCCGCGTCTGAAGGTCCTCCTGTCTCGGATTCTGCTCACAGTGATTCCCGCGTCTGACAGTCCGCCTGTCTCGGCTTCTGCTCACAGCGAGTCCCGGTTCTGAAGGTCCTTCCTGTCTCGGCTTCTGCTCGCTCATTAAGCTCAGAATGAAAAACTGCTGTCTAGTGAAAGAGAGGAGAAAGTAAAATCTCATTCACTTTTATATGAATATTGGTCCAATTCTATTTATCATGTACAGTCGGGATGTATGGAAACTGTGAGCCCGAGGGGGATCTTTTTCCCTTCTGTCGACTCACAGTGAGTCCCGCGTCTGAAGGTCCTCCTGTCTCGGATTCTGCTCACAGTGATTCCCGCGTCTGAAGGTCCTGCTGTCTCGGCTTCTGCTCGCTCATTAAGCTCAGAATGAAAAACTGCTGTCTAGTGAAAGGAGAGGAGAAAGTAAAATCTCATTCACTTTTATATGAATATTGGTCCAATTCTATGTTCATGTACAGTCGGGATGTATGGAAACAGTCTGTGACCGAGGGAAACATTTTCCCTTCTGGACTCACAGAGTCCCTGAAGGTCCTCTGTCTCGGGATTCCCGCGTCTGACAGTCGCCTGTCTCGGCTTCTGCTCACAGCGAGTCCCGTCTGAAGGTTCCTGTCTCGGCTTCTGCTCGCTCATTAAGCTCAGAATGAAAAACTGCTGTCTAGTGAAAGGAGAGAGAAAGTAAAATCTCATTCACTTTTATATGAATATTGGTCCAATTCTATTGATCATGTACAGTCGGGATGTATGGAAACAGTCTGTGACCGAGGGGAAACATTTTCCCGTCTGTGGACTCACAGTGAGTCCCGCTCTGAAGGTCCTCCTGTCTCGGATTCTGCTCACAGTGATTCCCGCGTCTGACAGTCCGCCTGTCTCGGCTTCTGCTCACAGCGAGTCCCGGTTCTGAAGGTCCTTCCTGTCTCGGCTTCTGCTCGCTCATTAAGCTCAGAATGAAAAACTGCTGTCTAGTGAAAGGAGAGGAGAAAGTAAAATCTCATTCACTTTTATATGAATATTGGTCCAATTCTATTAATCATGTACAGTCGGGATGTATGGAAACAGTCTGTGACCGAGGGGAAACATTTTCCCGTCTGTGGACTCACAGTGAGTCCCGCGTCTGAAGGTCCTCCTGTCTCGGATTCTGCTCACAGCGATTCCCGCGTCTGACAGTCCGCCTGTCTCGGCTTCTGCTCACAGCGAGTCCGCGTCTGAAGGTCCTGCTGTCTCGGCTTCTGCTCGCTCATTAAGCTCAGAATGAAAAACTGCTGTCTAGTGAAAGGAGAGGAGAAAGTAAAATCTCATTCACTTTTATATGAATATTGGTCCAATTCTATTGTTCATGTACAGTCGGGATGTATGGAAACTGTAGGGATCTTTTTCCCTTCTGTCGACTCACAGCGAGTCCCGCTTCTGAAGGTCCTCCTGTCTCGGATTCTGCTCACAGTGATCCCCGCGTCTGACAGTCCGCCTGTCTCGGCTTCTGCTCACAGCGAGTCCCGGTTCTGAAGGTCCTTCCTGTCTCGGCTTCTGCTCGCTCATTAAGCTCAGAATGAAAAACTGCTGTCTAGTGAAAGGAGAGGAGAAAGTAAAATCTCATTCACTTTTATATGAATATTGGTCCAATTCTATTGTTCATGTACAGTCGGGATGTATGGAAACTGTGAGCCCCGAGGGGGATCTTTTTCCCTTCTGTCGACTCACAGTGAGTCCCTCTGAAGGTCCTCTGTCTCGGATTCTGCTCACAGTGATTCCCGCGTCTGACAGTCCGCCTGTCTCGGCTTCTGCTCACAGCGAGTCCCGGTTCTGAAGGTCCTTCCTGTCTCGGCTTCTGCTCGCTCATTAAGCTCAGAATGAAAAACTGCTGTCTAGTGAAAGGAGAGGAGAAAGTAAAATCTCATTCACTTTTATATGAATATTGGTCCAATTCTATTGATCATGTACAGTCGGGATGTATGGAAACAGTCTGTGACCGAGGGAAACATTTTCCCGTCTGTGGACTCACAGTGAGTCCCGCGTCTGAAGGTCCTCCTGTCTCGGATTCTGCTCACAGTGATTCCCGCGTCTGACAGTCCGCCTGTCTCGGCTTCTGCTCACAGCGAGTCCCGGTTCTGAAGGTCCTTCCTGTCTCGGCTTCTGCTCGCTCATTAAGCTCAGAATGAAAAACTGCTGTCTAGTGAAAGGAGAGGAGAAAGTAAAATCTCATTCACTTTTATATGAATATTGGTCCAATTCTATTTATCATGTACAGTCGGGATGTATGGAAACAGTCTGTGACCGAGGGGAACATTTTCCCTTCTGTGGACTCACAGTGAGTCCCGCGTCTGAAGGTCCTCTGTCTCGGATTCTGCTCACAGTGATTCCGCGTCTGACAGTCCGCCTGTCTCGGCTTCTGCTCACAGCGAGTCCCGGTTCTGAAGGTCCTTCCTGTCTCGGCTTCTGCTCGCTCATTAAGCTCAGAATGAAAAACTGCTGTCTAGTGAAAGGAGAGGAGAAAGTAAAATCTCATTCACTTTTATATGAATATTGGTCCAATTCTATTAATCATGTACAGTCGGGATGTATGGAAACAGTCTGTGACCGAGGGGAAACATTTTCCCGTCTGTGGACTCACAGTGAGTCCCGCGTCTGAAGGTCCTCCTGTCTCGGATTCTGCTCACAGCGAGTCTCAGTCGCCTGTCTCGGCTTCTGCTCACAGCGAGTTCTGAAGGTCCTCCTGTCTCGGCTTCTGCTCGCTCATTAAGCTCAGAATGAAAAACTGCTGTCTAGTGAAAGGAGAGGAGAAAGTAAAATCTCATTCACTTTTATATGAATATTGGTCCAATTCTATTGTTCATGTACAGTCGGGATGTATGGAAACTGTGAGCCCGAGGGGGATCTTTTTCCCTTCTGTCGACTCACAGTGAGTCCCGCGTCTGAAGTCCTCCTGTCTCGGATTCTGCTCACAGTGATTCCCGCGTCTGAAGGTCCTGCTGTCTCGGCTTCTGCTCGCTCACTAAGCTCAGAATGAAAAACTGCTGTCTAGTGAAAGGAGAGGAGAAAGTAAAATCTCATTCACTTTTATATGAATATTGTCCAATTCTATTGTTCATGTACAGTCGGGATGTATGGACACTGTGAGCCGCGAGGGGATCTTTTTCCCTTCTGTCGACTCACAGCGAGTCCCGCTTCTGAAGGTCCTCCTGTCTCGGATTCTGCTCACAGTGATTCCCGCGTCTGACAGTCCGCCTGTCTCGGCTTCTGCTCACAGCGAGTCCCGGTTCTGAAGGTCCTTCCTGTCTCGGCTTCTGCTCGCTCATTAAGCTCAGAATGAAAAACTGCTGTCTAGTGAAAGGAGAGGAGAAAGTAAAATCTCATTCACTTTATATGAATATTGGTCCAATTCTATTGTTCATGTACAGTCGGATGTATGGACACTGTGAGCCGCCGAGGGGATCTTTTTCCCTTCTGTCGACTCACAGCGAGTCCCGTTCTGAAGGTCCTCCTGTCTCGGATTCTGCTCACAGTGATTCCCGCGTCTGACAGTCCGCCTGTCTCGGCTTCTGCTCACAGCGAGTCCCGGTTCTGAAGGTCCTTCCTGTCTCGGCTTCTGCTCGCTCATTAAGCTCAGAATGAAAAACTGCTGTCTAGTGAAAGGAGAGGAGAAAGTAAAATCTCATTCACTTTATATGAATATTGGTCCAATTCTATTGATCATGTACAGTCGGGATGTATGGAAACAGTCTGTGACCGAGGGGAAATTTTCCCGTCTGTGGACTCACAGTGAGTCCCGTCTGAAGGTCCTCCTGTCTCGGATTCTGCTCACAGTGATTCCCGCGTCTGACAGTCGCCTGTCTCGGCTTCTGCTCACAGCGAGTCCCGGTTCTGAAGGTCCTTCCTGTCTCGGCTTCTGCTCGCTCATTAAGCTCAGAATGAAAAACTGCTGTCTAGTGAAAGGAGAGGAGAAAGTAAAATCTCATTCACTTTTATATGAATATTGGTCCAATTCTATTTATCATGTACAGTCGGGATGTATGGAAACTGTGAGCCGCCGAGGGGATCTTTTTCCCTTCTGTCGACTCACAGTGAGTCCCGCGTCTGAAGGTCCTCCTGTCTCGGATTCTGCTCACAGTGATTCCCGCGTCTGAAGGTCCTCTGTCTCGGCTTCTGCTCGCTCATTAAGCTCAGAATGAAAAACTGCTGTCTAGTGAAAGGAGAGGAGAAAGTAAAATCTCATTCACTTTTATATGAATATTGGTCCAATTCTATTTCATGTACAGTCGGGATGTATGGAAACTGTCGAGGGGGATCTTTTCCCTTCTGTCGACTCACAGCGAGTCCCGCTTCTGAAGGTCCTCCTGTCTCGGATTCTGCTCACAGTGATTCCCGCGTCTGACAGTCCTGTCTCGGCTTCTGCTCACAGCGAGTCCCGGTTCTGAAGGTCCTTCCTGTCTCGGCTTCTGCTCGCTCATTAAGCTCAGAATGAAAAACTGCTGTCTAGTGAAAGGAGAGGAGAAAGTAAAATCTCATTCACTTTTATATGAATATTGGTCCAATTCTATTAATCATGTACAGTCGGGATGTATGGAAACAGTCTGTGACCGAGGGAAACATTTTCCCGTCTGTGACTCACAGTGAGTCCCGCGTCTGAAGGTCCTCCTGTCTCGATTCTGCTCACAGCGAGTCCCGCGTCTGACAGTGCGCCTGTCTCGGCTTCTGCTCACAGCGAGTTCTGAAGGTCCCTGCTGTCTCGGCTTCTGCTCGCTCATTAAGCTCAGAATGAAAAACTGCTGTCTAGTGAAAGGAGAGGAGAAAGTAAAATCTCATTCACTTTTATATGAATATTGGTCCAATTCTATTGTTCATGTACAGTCGGGATGTATGGAAACTGTGAGCCACCGAGGGGGATCTTTTTCCCTTCTGTCGACTCACAGCGAGTCCCGCTTCTGAAGGTCCTCCTGTCTCGGATTCTGCTCACAGTGATTCCCGCGTCTGACAGTCCGCCTGTCTCGGCTTCTGCTCACAGCGAGTCCCGGTTCTGAAGGTCCTTCCTGTCTCGGCTTCTGCTCGCTCATTAAGCTCAGAATGAAAAACTGCTGTCTAGTGAAAGGAGAGGAGAAAGTAAAATCTCATTCACTTTATATGAATATTGGTCCAATTCTATTGTTCATGTACAGTCGGGATGTATGGAAACTGTGAGCCGGGGGATCTTTTTCCCTTCTGTCGACTCACAGCGAGTCCCTTCTGAAGGTCCTCCTGTCTCGGATTCTGCTCACAGTGATTCCCGCGTCTGACAGTCCGCCTGTCTCGGCTTCTGCTCACAGCGAGTCCCGGTTCTGAAGGTCCTTCCTGTCTCGGCTTCTGCTCGCTCATTAAGCTCAGAATGAAAAACTGCTGTCTAGTGAAAGGAGAGGAGAAAGTAAAATCTCATTCACTTTTATATGAATATTGGTCCAATTCTATTGATCATGTACAGTCGGGATGTATGGAAACAGTCTGTGACCGAGGGAAACATTTTCCCGTCTGTGGACTCACAGTGAGTCCCGCGTCTGAAGGTCCTCCTGTCTCGGATTCTGCTCACAGTGATTCCCGCGTCTGACAGTCCGCCTGTCTCGGCTTCTGCTCACAGCGAGTCCCGTTCTGAAGGTCCTTCCTGTCTCGGCTTCTGCTCGCTCATTAAGCTCAGAATGAAAAACTGCTGTCTAGTGAAAGGAGAGGAGAAAGTAAAATCTCATTCACTTTTATATGAATATTGGTCCAATTCTATTAATCATGTACAGTCGGATGTATGGAAACAGTCTGTGACCGAGGGGAAACATTTTCCCGTCTGTGGACTCACAGTGAGTCCCGCGTCTGAAGGTCCTCCTGTCTCTCGATTCTGCTCACAGCGAGTCCCGCGTCTGACAGTCCGCCTGTCTCGGCTTCTGCTCACAGCGAGTCCGCGTCTGAAGGTCCTGCTGTCTCGGCTTCTGCTCGCTCATTAAGCTCAGAATGAAAAACTGCTGTCTAGTGAAAGGAGAGGAGAAAGTAAAATCTCATTCACGTTTATATGAATATTGGTCCAATTCTATTTTTCATGTACAGTCGGGATGTATGGAAACTGTGAGCCACCGAGGGGGATCTTTTTCCCTTCTGTCGACTCACAGCGAGTCCCGCTTCTGCTCCTGTCTCGGATTCTGCTCACAGTGATTCCCGCGTCTGACAGTCCGCCTGTCTCGGCTTCTGCTCACAGCGAGTCCCGGTTCTGAAGGTCCTTCCTGTCTCGGCTTCTGCTCGCTCATTAAGCTCAGAATGAAAAACTGCTGTCTAGTGAAAGGAGAGGAGAAAGTAAAATCTCATTCACTTTTATATGAATATTGGTCCAATTCTATTGTTCATGTACAGTCGGGATGTATGGAAACTGTGAGCCGCCGAGGGGGATCTTTTTCCCTTCTGTCGACTCACAGCGAGTCCCTTCTGAAGGTGTCTCGGATTCTGCTCACAGTGATTCCCGCGTCTGACAGTCCGCCTGTCTCGGCTTCTGCTCACAGCGAGTCCCGGTTCTGAAGGTCCTTCCTGTCTCGGCTTCTGCTCGCTCATTAAGCTCAGAATGAAAAACTGCTGTCTAGTGAAAGGAGAGGAGAAAGTAAAATCTCATTCACTTTTATATGAATATTGGTCCAATTCTATTGATCATGTACAGTCGGGATGTATGGAAACAGTCTGTGACCGAGGGGAAACATTTTCCCGTCTGTGGACTCACAGTGAGTCCCGCGTCTGAAGGTCCTCCTGTCTCGGATTCTGCTCACAGTGATTCCCGCGTCTGACAGTCCGCCTGTCTCGGCTTCTGCTCACAGCGAGTCCCGGTTCTGAAGGTCCTTCCTGTCTCGGCTTCTGCTCGCTCATTAAGCTCAGAATGAAAAACTGCTGTCTAGTGAAAGGAGAGGAGAAAGTAAAATCTCATTCACTTTTATATGAATATTGGTCCAATTCTATTTATCATGTACAGTCGGGATGTATGGAAACTGTGAGCCGCCGAGGGGGATCTTTTTCCCTTCTGTCGACTCACAGTGAGTCCCGGTCTGAAGGTCCTCCTGTCTCGGATTCTGCTCACAGTGATTCCCGCGTCTGAAGGTCCTGCTGTCTCGGCTTCTGCTCGCTCATTAAGCTCAGAATGAAAAAACTGCTGTCTAGTGAAAGGAGAGGAGAAAGTAAAATCTCATTCACTTTATATGAATATTGGTCCAATTCTATTGTTCATGTACAGTCGGGATGTATGGAAACAGTCTGTGACCGAGGGGAACTTTTTCCCTTCTGTCGACTCACAGCGAGTCCCCTTCTGAAGGTCCTCTGTCTCGGATTCTGCTCACAGTGATTCCCGCGTCTGACAGTCCGCCTGTCTCGGCTTCTGCTCACAGCGAGTCCCGGTTCTGAAGGTCCTTCCTGTCTCGGCTTCTGCTCGCTCATTAAGCTCAGAATGAAAAACTGCTGTCTAGTGAAAGGAGAGGAGAAAGTAAAATCTCATTCACTTTATATGAATATTGGTCCAATTCTATTGATCATGTACAGTCGGGATGTATGGAAACAGTCTGTGACCGAGGGAAACATTTTCCCGTCTGTGGACTCACAGTGAGTCCGCGTCTGAAGGTCCTCCTGTCTCGGATTCTGCTCACAGTGATTCCCGCGTCTGACAGTCCGCCTGTCTCGGCTTCTGCTCACAGCGAGTCCCGGTTCTGAAGGTCCTTCCTGTCTCGGCTTCTGCTCGCTCATTAAGCTCAGAATGAAAAACTGCTGTCTAGTGAAAGGAGAGGAGAAAGTAAAATCTCATTCACTTTTATATGAATATTGGTCCAATTCTATTATCATGTACAGTCGGGATGTATGGAAACAGTCTGTGACCGAGGGGAAACATTTCCCGTCTGTGGACTCACAGTGAGTCCGCGTCTGAAGTCCTCCTGTCTCGATTCTGCTCACAGCGAGTCCCCGTCTGACAGTGCGCCTGTCTCGGCTTCTGCTCACAGCGAGTCCGGTCTGAAGGTCCTGCTGTCTCGGCTTCTGCTCGCTCATTAAGCTCAGAATGAAAAACTGCTGTCTAGTGAAAGGAGAGGAGAAAGTAAAATCTCATTCAC
>NW_026116960.1:0-19236 GCF_001640805.2 Lates calcarifer
AATGAAAAACTGCTGTCTAGTGAAAGGAGAGGAGAAAGTAAAATCTCAGCCAATTTAATAAAAGTGTTTGTCAAATTCTAATTCATCAACAATCTGGGTGTATGAAAGTGGCCGAGGGAGATTTTTTCCCTTCTGTAGACTCACAGTGAGTATGGTATCTGAAAGTCTTCGTGTATCCGCTTCTGCTCTCTCATTAAGCTCACAATTAACGACTGCTGTCTCATGTGAAAGGAGAGACCTTCTTTAGAGGCTGCATTTCAGACCAGTGTGTGAAAAAGCCCGAAAATCCACGTATCGCTGCTCAATATCTAATGTTTATCAACTTTCATTTCATGAATAAACAAAATAGACACCAGTCTGAGGCCAGTGAGTCAACATCTGCGTTTTACTTCTTTGTGTCGCTGATAAAGCTCACAATTAACAAATGCTGTCTCAAGCGAAAGGAGAGGAGAAAATGACAAATCAGCCACTTTAATATGAATGTTTGTGAAATTCGAATGGTTGTGAATAATCTGGGTGTATGGAAACGGTCAGAGGCCGACCGGGATACGGGCGTCTGACAGTCCGCCTGTCTCGGCTTCTGCTCACAGCGAGTCCCGGTTCTGAAGGTCCTTCCTGTCTCGGCTTCTGCTCGCTCATTAAGCTCAGAATGAAAAACTGCTGTCTAGTGAAAGGAGAGGAGAAAGTAAAATCTCATTCACTTTTATATGAATATTGGTCCAATTCTATTATCATGTACAGTCGGGATGTATGGAAACAGTCTGTGACCGAGGGGAAACATTTTCCCGTCTGTGACTCACAGTGAGTCCCGCGTCTGAAGGTCCTCCTGTCTCGGATTCTGCTCACAGTGATTCCCGCGTCTGACAGTCCGCCTGTCTCGGCTTCTGCTCACAGCGAGTCCCGGTTCTGAAGGTCCTTCCTGTCTCGGCTTCTGCTCGCTCATTAAGCTCAGAATGAAAAACTGCTGTCTAGTGAAAGGAGAGGAGAAAGTAAAATCTCATTCACTTTTATATGAATATTGGTCCAATTCTATTATCATGTACAGTCGGGATGTATGGAAACTGTGAGCCGCCGAGGGGGATCTTTTCCCTTCTGTCGACTCACAGTGAGTCCCGCGTCTGAAGGTCCTCCTGTCTCGGATTCTGCTCACAGTGATTCCCGCGTCTGAAGGTCCTGCTGTCTCGGCTTCTGCTCGCTCACTAAGCTCAGAATGAAAAATTGCTGTCTAGTGAAAGGAGAGGAGAAAGTAAAATCTCATTCACTTTTATATGAATATTGTCCAATTCTATTGTTCATGTACAGTCGGGATGTATGGAAACTGTGAGCCCGAGGGGATTTTCCCTTCTGTCGACTCACAGCGAGTCCGTCTGAAGGTCCTCCTGTCTCGGCTTCTGCTCACAGCGAGTCCCGGTTCTGAAGGTCCTTCCTGTCTCGGCTTCTGCTCGCTCATTAAGCTCAGAATGAAAAACTGCTGTCTAGTGAAAGGAGAGGAGAAAGTAAAATCTCATTCACTTTTATATGAATATTGGTCCAATTCTATTTATCATGTACAGTCGGGATGTATGGAAACTGTGAGCCGCCGAGGGGATCTTTTTCCCTTCTGTCGACTCACAGTGAGTCCCGCGTCTGAAGGTCCTCCTGTCTCGGATTCTGCTCACAGTGATTCCCGCGTCTGAAGGTCCTGCTGTCTCGGCTTCTGCTCGCTCACTAAGCTCAGAATGAAAAATTGCTGTCTAGTGAAAGGAGAGGAGAAAGTAAAATCTCATTCACTTTTATATGAATATTGATCCAATTCTATTGTTCATGTACAGTCGGGATGTATGGACACTGTGAGCCGCCGAGGGGGATCTTTTTCCCTTCTGTCGACTCACAGCGAGTCCCGCTTCTGAAGGTCCTCCTGTCTCGGATTCTGCTCACAGTGATTCCCGCGTCTGACAGTCCGCCTGTCTCGGCTTCTGCTCACAGCGAGTCCCGGTTCTGAAGGTCCTTCCTGTCTCGGCTTCTGCTCGCTCATTAAGCTCAGAATGAAAAACTGCTGTCTAGTGAAAGGAGAGGAGAAAGTAAAATCTCAGCCAATTTAATAAAAGTGTTTGTCAAATTCTAATGTTCATCAACAATCTGGGTGTATGAAAGTGGCCGAGGGAGATTTTTTTCCCTTCTGTAGACTCACAGTGAGTATGGTATCTGAAAGTCTTCGTGTATCCGCTTCTGCTCTCTCATTAAGCTCACAATTAACGACTGCTGTCTCATGTGAAAGGAGAGACCTTCTTTAGAGGCTGCATTTCAGACCAGTGTGTGAAAAAGCCCGAAAATCCACGTATCGCTGCTCAATATCTAATGTTTATCAACTTTCATTTCATGAATAAACAAAATAGACACCAGTCTGAGGCCAGTGAGTCAACATCTGCGTTTTACTTCTTTGTGTCGCTGATAAAGCTCACAATTAACAAATGCTGTCTCAAGCGAAAGGAGAGGAGAAAATGACAAATCAGCCACTTTAATATGAATGTTTGTGAAATTCGAATGGTTGTGAATAATCTGGGTGTATGGAAACGGTCAGAGGCCGACCGGGATACGGGCGTCTGACAGTCCGCCTGTCTCGGCTTCTGCTCACAGCGAGTCCCGGTTCTGAAGGTCCTTCCTGTCTCGGCTTCTGCTCGCTCATTAAGCTCAGAATGAAAAACTGCTGTCTAGTGAAAGGAGAGGAGAAAGTAAAATCTCATTCACTTTTATATGAATATTGGTCCAATTCTATTGATCATGTACAGTCGGGATGTATGGAAACAGTCTGTGACCGAGGGGAAACATTTTCCCGTCTGTGGACTCACAGTGAGTCCCGCGTCTGAAGGTCCTCCTGTCTCGGATTCTGCTCACAGTGATTCCCGCGTCTGACAGTCCGCCTGTCTCGGCTTCTGCTCACAGCGAGTCCCGGTTCTGAAGGTCCTTCCTGTCTCGGCTTCTGCTCGCTCATTAAGCTCAGAATGAAAAACTGCTGTCTAGTGAAAGGAGAGGAGAAAGTAAAATCTCATTCACTTTTATATGAATATTGGTCCAATTCTATTTATCATGTACAGTCGGGATGTATGGAAACTGTGAGCCGCCGAGGGGGATCTTTTTCCCTTCTGTCGACTCACAGTGAGTCCCGCGTCTGAAGGTCCTCCTGTCTCGGATTCTGCTCACAGTGATTCCCGCGTCTGAAGGTCCTGCTGTCTCGGCTTCTGCTCGCTCACTAAGCTCAGAATGAAAAATTGCTGTCTAGTGAAAGGAGAGGAGAAAGTAAAATCTCATTGACTTTTATATGAATATTGGTCCAATTCTATTGTTCATGTACAGTCGGGATGTATGGAACTGTGAGCCGCCGAGGGGATCTTTTTCCCTTCTGTCGACTCACAGCGAGTCCCGATTCTGAAGGTCCTCCTGTCTCGGATTCTGCTCACAGTGATTCCCGCGTCTGACAGTCCGCCTGTCTCGGCTTCTGCTCACAGCGAGTCCCGGTTCTGAAGGTCCTTCCTGTCTCGGCTTCTGCTCGCTCATTAAGCTCAGAATGAAAAACTGCTGTCTAGTGAAAGGAGAGGAGAAAGTAAAATCTCATTCACTTTTATATGAATATTGGTCCAATTCTATTGATCATGTACAGTCGGGATGTATGGAAACAGTCTGTGACCGAGGGGAAACATTTTCCCGTCTGTGGACTCACAGTGAGTCCCGCGTCTGAAGGTCCTCCTGTCTCGGATTCTGCTCACAGTGATTCCCGCGTCTGACAGTCCGCCTGTCTCGGCTTCTGCTCACAGCGAGTCCCGGTTCTGAAGGTCCTTCCTGTCTCGGCTTCTGCTCGCTCATTAAGCTCAGAATGAAAAACTGCTGTCTAGTGAAAGGAGAGGAGAAAGTAAAATCTCATTCACTTTTATATGAATATTGGTCCAATTCTATTTATCATGTACAGTCGGGATGTATGGAAACTGTGAGCCGCCGAGGGGATCTTTTTCCCTTCTGTCGACTCACAGTGAGTCCCGCGTCTGAAGGTCCTCCTGTCTCGGATTCTGCTCACAGTGATTCCCGCGTCTGAAGGTCCTGCTGTCTCGGCTTCTGCTCGCTCACTAAGCTCAGAATGAAAAACTGCTGTCTAGTGAAAGGAGAGGAGAAAGTAAAATCTCATTCACTTTTATATGAATATTGGTCCAATTCTATTGTTCATGTACAGTCGGGATGTATGGACACTGTGAGCCGCCGAGGGGATCTTTTTCCCTTCTGTCGACTCACAGCGAGTCCCGTTCTGAAGGTCCTCCTGTCTCGGATTCTGCTCACAGTGATTCCCGCGTCTGACAGTCCGCCTGTCTCGGCTTCTGCTCACAGCGAGTCCCGGTTCTGAAGGTCCTTCCTGTCTCGGCTTCTGCTCGCTCATTAAGCTCAGAATGAAAAACTGCTGTCTAGTGAAAGGAGAGGAGAAAGTAAAATCTCATTCACTTTTATATGAATATTGGTCCAATTCTATTGATCATGTACAGTCGGGATGTATGGAAACAGTCTGTGACCGAGGGGAAACATTTTCCCGTCTGTGGACTCACAGTGAGTCCCGCGTCTGAAGGTCCTCCTGTCTCGGATTCTGCTCACAGTGATTCCCGCGTCTGACAGTCCGCCTGTCTCGGCTTCTGCTCACAGCGAGTCCCGGTTCTGAAGGTCCTTCCTGTCTCGGCTTCTGCTCGCTCATTAAGCTCAGAATGAAAAACTGCTGTCTAGTGAAAGGAGAGGAGAAAGTAAAATCTCATTCACTTTTATATGAATATTGGTCCAATTCTATTGATCATGTACAGTCGGGATGTATGGAAACTGTGAGCCCGAGGGGATCTTTTTCCCTTCTGTCGACTCACAGCGAGTCCCGCTTCTGAAGGTCCTCCTGTCTCGGATTCTGCTCACAGTGATTCCCGCGTCTGACAGTCCGCCTGTCTCGGCTTCTGCTCACAGCGAGTCCCGGTTCTGAAGGTCCTTCCTGTCTCGGCTTCTGCTCGCTCATTAAGCTCAGAATGAAAAACTGCTGTCTAGTGAAAGGAGAGGAGAAAGTAAAATCTCATTCACTTTTATATGAATATTGGTCCAATTCTATTGATCATGTACAGTCGGGATGTATGGAAACAGTCTGTGACCGAGGGGAAACATTTTCCCTTCTGTGGACTCACAGTGAGTCCCGCGTCTGAATGTCTCGGATTCTGCTCACAGTGAGACAGTCTGTCTCGGCTTCTGCTCACAGCGAGTCTGGGTCCCTGTCTCGGCTTCTGCTCGCTCATTAAGCTCAGAATGAAAAACTGCTGTCTAGTGAAAGGAGAGGAGAAAGTAAAATCTCATTCACTTTTATATGAATATTGGTCCAATTCTATTAATCATGTACAGTCGGGATGTATGGAAACAGTCTGTGACCGAGGGGAAACATTTTCCCGTCTGTGGACTCACAGTGAGTCCCGCGTCTGAAGGTCCTCCTGTCTCGGATTCTGCTCACAGTGATCCCGCGTCTGACAGTCGCCTGTCTCGGCTTCTGCTCACAGCGAGTCCCGGTTCTGAAGGTCCTTCCTGTCTCGGCTTCTGCTCGCTCATTAAGCTCAGAATGAAAAACTGCTGTCTAGTGAAAGGAGAGGAGAAAGTAAAATCTCATTCACTTTTATATGAATATTGGTCCAATTCTATTAATCATGTACAGTCGGGATGTATGGAAACAGTCTGTGACCGAGGGGAAACATTTTCCCGTCTGTGGACTCACAGTGAGTCCCGCGTCTGAAGGTCCTCCTGTCTCGGATTCTGCTCACAGCGAGTCCCGCGTCTGACAGTGCGCCTGTCTCGGCTTCTGCTCACAGCGAGTCCCGGTCTGAAGGTCCTTCTGTCTCGGCTTCTGCTCGCTCATTAAGCTCAGAATGAAAAACTGCTGTCTAGTGAAAGGAGAGGAGAAAGTAAAATCTCATTCACTTTTATATGAATATTGGTCCAATTCTATTGATCATGTACAGTCGGGATGTATGGAAACAGTCTGTGACCGAGGGAAACATTTTCCCGTCTGTGACTCACAGTGAGTCCCGCGTCTGAAGGTCCTCCTGTCTCGGATTCTGCTCACAGTGATTCCCGCGTCTGACAGTCCGCCTGTCTCGGCTTCTGCTCACAGCGAGTCCTTCTGAAGGTCCTTCCTGTCTCGGCTTCTGCTCGCTCATTAAGCTCAGAATGAAAAACTGCTGTCTAGTGAAAGGAGAGGAGAAAGTAAAATCTCATTCACTTTTATATGAATATTGGTCCAATTCTATTATCATGTACAGTCGGGATGTATGGAAACTGTGACCGAGGGGGATCTTTTTCCCTTCTGTCGACTCACAGTGAGTCCCGCGTCTGAAGGTCCTCCTGTCTCGGATTCTGCTCACAGTGATTCCCGCGTCTGAAGGTCCTGCTGTCTCGGCTTCTGCTCGCTCATAAGCTCAGAATGAAAAACTGCTGTCTAGTGAAAGGAGAGGAGAAAGTAAATCTCATTCACTTTTATATGAATATTGTCCAATTCTATTGTCATGTACAGTCGGATGTATGGAAACTGTGAGCCACCGAGGGGATTTTTCCCTTCTGTCGACTCACAGCGAGTCCGCTTCTGAAGGTCCTCCTGTCTCGGCTTCTGCTCACAGCTCCCGGTTCTGAAGGTCCTTCCTGTCTCGGCTTCTGCTCGCTCATTAAGCTCAGAATGAAAAACTGCTGTCTAGTGAAAGGAGAGGAGAAAGTAAAATCTCATTCACTTTTATATGAATATTGGTCCAATTCTATTTATCATGTACAGTCGGGATGTATGGAAACTGTGAGCCGGGGGGATCTTTTCCTTCTGTGACTCACAGTGAGTCCGCGTCTGAAGGTCCTCCTGTCTCGGATTCTGCTCACAGTGATCCCGCGTCTGACACTAAGCTCAGAATGAAAAATTGCTGTCTAGTGAAAGGAGAGGAGAAAGTAAAATCTCATTCACTTTATATGAATATTGTCCAATTCTATTTTCATGTACAGTCGGGATGTAGTGAGCCGCCGAGGGGATCTTTTTCCCTTCTGTCGACTCACAGCGAGTCCCGCTTCTGAAGGTCCTCCTGTCTCGGATTCTGCTCACAGTGATTCCCGCGTCTGACAGTCCGCCTGTCTCGGCTTCTGCTCACAGCGAGTCCCGGTTCTGAAGGTCCTTCCTGTCTCGGCTTCTGCTCGCTCATTAAGCTCAGAATGAAAAACTGCTGTCTAGTGAAAGGAGAGGAGAAAGTAAAATCTCAGCCAATTTAATAAAAGTGTTTGTCAAATTCTAATGTTCATCAACAATCTGGGTGTATGAAAGTGGCCGAGGGAGATTTTTTTCCCTTCTGTAGACTCACAGTGAGTATGGTATCTGAAAGTCTTCGTGTATCCGCTTCTGCTCTCTCATTAAGCTCACAATTAACGACTGCTGTCTCATGTGAAAGGAGAGACCTTCTTTAGAGGCTGCATTTCAGACCAGTGTGTGAAAAAGCCCGAAAATCCACGTATCGCTGCTCAATATCTAATGTTTATCAACTTTCATTTCATGAATAAACAAAATAGACACCAGTCTGAGGCCAGTGAGTCAACATCTGCGTTTTACTTCTTTGTGTCGCTGATAAAGCTCACAATTAACAAATGCTGTCTCAAGCGAAAGGAGAGGAGAAAATGACAAATCAGCCACTTTAATATGAATGTTTGTGAAATTCGAATGGTTGTGAATAATCTGGGTGTATGGAAACGGTCAGAGGCCGACCGGATACGGGCGTCTGACAGTCCGCCTGTCTCGGCTTCTGCTCACAGCGAGTCCCGGTTCTGAAGGTCCTTCCTGTCTCGGCTTCTGCTCGCTCATTAAGCTCAGAATGAAAAACTGCTGTCTAGTGAAAGGAGAGGAGAAAGTAAAATCTCATTCACTTTTATATGAATATTGGTCCAATTCTATTATCATGTACAGTCGGGATGTATGGAAACAGTCTGTGACCGAGGGGAAACATTTTCCCGTCTGTGGACTCACAGTGAGTCCCGCGTCTGAAGGTCCTCCTGTCTCGGATTCTGCTCACAGTGATTCCCGCGTCTGACAGTCCGCCTGTCTCGGCTTCTGCTCACAGCGAGTCCCGGTTCTGAAGGTCCTTCCTGTCTCGGCTTCTGCTCGCTCATTAAGCTCAGAATGAAAAACTGCTGTCTAGTGAAAGGAGAGGAGAAAGTAAAATCTCATTCACTTTTATATGAATATTGGTCCAATTCTATTTATCATGTACAGTCGGGATGTATGGAAACTGTGAGCCGCCGAGGGGGATCTTTTTCCCTTCTGTCGACTCACAGTGAGTCCCGCGTCTGAAGGTCCTCCTGTCTCGGATTCTGCTCACAGTGATTCCCGCGTCTGAAGGTCCTGCTGTCTCGGCTTCTGCTCGCTCACTAAGCTCAGAATGAAAAATTGCTGTCTAGTGAAAGGAGAGGAGAAAGTAAAATCTCATTCACTTTTATATGAATATTGGTCCAATTCTATTGTTCATGTACAGTCGGGATGTATGGAACTGTGAGCCGCCGAGGGGATCTTTTTCCCTTCTGTCGACTCACAGCGAGTCCCGTTCTGAAGGTCCTCCTGTCTCGGATTCTGCTCACAGTGATTCCCGCGTCTGACAGTCCGCCTGTCTCGGCTTCTGCTCACAGCGAGTCCCGGTTCTGAAGGTCCTTCCTGTCTCGGCTTCTGCTCGCTCATTAAGCTCAGAATGAAAAACTGCTGTCTAGTGAAAGGAGAGGAGAAAGTAAAATCTCATTCACTTTTATATGAATATTGGTCCAATTCTATTGATCATGTACAGTCGGGATGTATGGAAACAGTCTGTGACCGAGGGGAAACATTTTCCCGTCTGTGGACTCACAGTGAGTCCCGCGTCTGAAGGTCCTCCTGTCTCGGATTCTGCTCACAGTGATTCCCGCGTCTGACAGTCCGCCTGTCTCGGCTTCTGCTCACAGCGAGTCCCGGTTCTGAAGGTCCTTCCTGTCTCGGCTTCTGCTCGCTCATTAAGCTCAGAATGAAAAACTGCTGTCTAGTGAAAGGAGAGGAGAAAGTAAAATCTCATTCACTTTTATATGAATATTGGTCCAATTCTATTTATCATGTACAGTCGGGATGTATGGAAACTGTGAGCCGCCGAGGGGGATCTTTTTCCCTTCTGTCGACTCACAGTGAGTCCCGCGTCTGAAGGTCCTCCTGTCTCGGATTCTGCTCACAGTGATTCCCGCGTCTGAAGGTCCTGCTGTCTCGGCTTCTGCTCGCTCACTAAGCTCAGAATGAAAAATTGCTGTCTAGTGAAAGGAGAGGAGAAAGTAAAATCTCATCACTTTTATATGAATATTGGTCCAATTCTATTGTTCATGTACAGTCGGGATGTATGGACACTGTGAGCCGCCGAGGGGATCTTTTCCCTTCTGTCGACTCACAGCGAGTCCCGATTCTGAAGGTCCTCCTGTCTCGGATTCTGCTCACAGTGATTCCCGCGTCTGACAGTCCGCCTGTCTCGGCTTCTGCTCACAGCGAGTCCCGGTTCTGAAGGTCCTTCCTGTCTCGGCTTCTGCTCGCTCATTAAGCTCAGAATGAAAAACTGCTGTCTAGTGAAAGGAGAGGAGAAAGTAAAATCTCATTCACTTTTATATGAATATTGGTCCAATTCTATTGATCATGTACAGTCGGGATGTATGGAAACAGTCTGTGACCGAGGGGAAACATTTTCCCGTCTGTGGACTCACAGTGAGTCCCGCGTCTGAAGGTCCTCCTGTCTCGGATTCTGCTCACAGTGATTCCCGCGTCTGACAGTCCCCTGTCTCGGCTTCTGCTCACAGCGAGTCCCGGTTCTGAAGGTCCTTCCTGTCTCGGCTTCTGCTCGCTCATTAAGCTCAGAATGAAAAACTGCTGTCTAGTGAAAGGAGAGGAGAAAGTAAAATCTCATTCACTTTTATATGAATATTGGTCCAATTCTATTATCATGTACAGTCGGGATGTATGGAAACTGTGAGCCACCGAGGGGGATCTTTTCCCTTCTGTCGACTCACAGCGAGTCCCGCTCTGAAGGTCCTCCTGTCTCGGATTCTGCTCACAGTGATTCCCGCGTCTGACAGTCCGCCTGTCTCGGCTTCTGCTCACAGCGAGTCCCGGTTCTGAAGGTCCTTCCTGTCTCGGCTTCTGCTCGCTCTAAGCTCAGAATGAAAAACTGCTGTCTAGTGAAAGGAGAGGAGAAAGTAAAATCTCATTCACTTTTATATGAATATTGGTCCAATTCTATTGATCATGTACAGTCGGGATGTATGGAAACAGTCTGTGACCGAGGGGAAACATTTTCCCGTCTGTGGACTCACAGTGAGTCCGCGTCTGAAGGTCCTCCTGTCTCGGATTCTGCTCACAGTGAGTCCCGCGTCTGACAGTCCGCCTGTCTCGGCTTCTGCTCACAGCGAGTCCCGCGTCTGAAGGTCCTGCTCTCGGCTTCTGCTCGCTCATTAAGCTCAGAATGAAAAACTGCTGTCTAGTGAAAGGAGAGGAGAAAGTAAAATCTCATTCACTTTTATATGAATATTGGTCCAATTCTATCATGTACAGTCGGGATGTATGGAAACAGTCTGTGACCGAGGGAAACATTTTCCCGTCTGGACTCACAGTGAGTCCCGCGTCTGAAGGTCTTCTGTCTCGGATTCTGCTCACAGCGAGTCCCGCGTCTGACAGTGCGCCTGTCTCGGCTTCTGCTCACAGCGAGTCCCGTTCTGAAGGTCCTTCCTGTCTCGGCTTCTGCTCGCTCATTAAGCTCAGAATGAAAAACTGCTGTCTAGTGAAAGGAGAGGAGAAAGTAAAATCTCATTCACTTTTATATGAATATTGGTCCAATTCTATTAATCATGTACAGTCGGGATGTATGGAAACAGTCTGTGACCGAGGGGAAACATTTTCCCGTCTGTGGACTCACAGTGAGTCCCGCGTCTGAAGTCCTCCTGTCTCGGATTCTGCTCACAGCGAGTCCCGCGTCTGACACGCCTGTCTCGGCTTCTGCTCACAGCGAGTCCCCGTCTGAAGG
Source organism: Lates calcarifer (assembly GCF_001640805.2). Taxonomy (NCBI): domain Eukaryota; kingdom Metazoa; phylum Chordata; class Actinopteri; family Centropomidae; genus Lates; species Lates calcarifer. The sequence goes on from NW_026116960.1 coordinate 11,070, forward strand.
TCCTGCTGTCTCGGCTTCTGCTCGCTCATTAAGCTCAGAATGAAAAACTGCTGTCTAGTGAAAGGAGAGGAGAAAGTAAAATCTCATTCACGTTTATATGAATATTGGTCCAATTCTATTGTTCATGTACAGTCGGGATGTATGGAAACTGTGAGCCACCGAGGGGATCTTTTCCCTTCTGTCGACTCACAGCGAGTCCTGCTTCTGAAGGTCCTCCTGTCTCGGATTCTGCTCACAGTGATTCCCGCGTCTGAAGGTCCTTCCTGTCTCGGCTTCTGCTCGCTCATTAAGCTCAGAATGAAAAACTGCTGTCTAGTGAAAGGAGAGGAGAAAGTAAAATCTCATTCACTTTTATATGAATATTGGTCCAATTCTATTAATCATGTACAGTCGGGATGTATGGAAACAGTCTGTGACCGAGGGGAAACATTTTCCCGTCTGTGGACTCACAGTGAGTCCCGCGTCTGAAGGTCCTCCTGTCTCGGATTCTGCTCACAGTGATTCCCGCGTCTGACAGTCCGCCTGTCTCGGCTTCTGCTCACAGCGAGTCCCGGTTCTGAAGGTCCTTCCTGTCTCGGCTTCTGCTCGCTCATTAAGCTCAGAATGAAAAACTGCTGTCTAGTGAAAGGAGAGGAGAAAGTAAAATCTCATTCACTTTTATATGAATATTGGTCCAATTCTATTTATCATGTACAGTCGGGATGTATGGAAACTGTGAGCCGCCGAGGGGGATCTTTTTCCCTTCTGTCGACTCACAGCGAGTCCCGCTTCTGAAGGTCCTCCTGTCTCGGATTCTGCTCACAGTGATTCCCGCGTCTGACAGTCCGCCTGTCTCGGCTTCTGCTCACAGCGAGTCCCTTCTGAAGGTCCTTCCTGTCTCGGCTTCTGCTCGCTCATTAAGCTCAGAATGAAAAACTGCTGTCTAGTGAAAGGAGAGGAGAAAGTAAAATCTCAGCCAATTTAATAAAAGTGTTTGTCAAATTCTTATGTTCATCAACAATCTGGGTGTATGAAAGTGGCCGAGGGAGATTTTTTTCCCTTCTGTAGACTCACAGTGAGTATGGTATCTGAAAGTCTTCGTGTATCCGCTTCTGCTCTCTCATTAAGCTCACAATTAACGACTGCTGTCTCATGTGAAAGGAGAGACCTTCTTTAGAGGCTGCATTTCAGACCAGTGTGTGAAAAAGCCCGAAAATCCACGTATCGCTGCTCAATATCTAATGTTTATCAACTTTCATTTCATGAATAAACAAAATAGACACCAGTCTGAGGCCAGTGAGTCAACATCTGCGTTTTACTTCTTTGTGTCGCTGATAAAGCTCACAATTAACAAATGCTGTCTCAAGCGAAAGGAGAGGAAAATGACAAATCAGCCATGTTTGTGAAATTCGAATGGTTGTGAATAATCTGGGTGTATGGAAACGGTCAGAGGCCGAGGATACGGGCGTCTGACAGTCCGCCTGTCTCGGCTTCTGCTCACAGCGAGTCCCGGTTCTGAAGGTCCTTCCTGTCTCGGCTTCTGCTCGCTCATTAAGCTCAGAATGAAAAACTGCTGTCTAGTGAAAGGAGAGAGAAAGTAAAATCTCATTCACTTTTATATGAATATTGGTCCAATTCTATTATCATGTACAGTCGGGATGTATGGAAACAGTCTGTGACCGAGGGGAAACATTTTCCCGTCTGTGGACTCACAGTGAGTCCCGCGTCTGAAGGTCCTCCTGTCTCGGATTCTGCTCACAGTGATTCCCGCGTCTGACAGTCCGCCTGTCTCGGCTTCTGCTCACAGCGAGTCCCGGTTCTGAAGGTCCTTCCTGTCTCGGCTTCTGCTCGCTCATTAAGCTCAGAATGAAAAACTGCTGTCTAGTGAAAGGAGAGGAGAAAGTAAAATCTCATTCACTTTTATATGAATATTGGTCCAATTCTATTATCATGTACAGTCGGGATGTATGGAAACTGTGAGCCGCGAGGGGGATCTTTTTCCCTTCTGTCGACTCACAGTGAGTCCCGCGTCTGAAGGTCCTCCTGTCTCGGATTCTGCTCACAGTGATTCCCGCGTCTGACAGTGCGCCTGTCTCGGCTTCTGCTCACTCCCGCGTCTGAAGGTCCTGCTGTCTCGGCTTCTGCTCGCTCACTAAGCTCAGAATGAAAAACTGCTGTCTAGTGAAAGGAGAGGAAAAAGTAAAATCTCATTCACGTTTATATGAATATTGGTCCAATTCTATTGTTCATGTACAGTCGGGATGTATGGAAACTGTGAGCCACCGAGGGGGATCTTTTTCCCTTCTGTCGACTCACAGCGAGTCCCGCTTCTGAAGGTCCTCCTGTCTCGGATTCTGCTCACAGTGATTCCCGCGTCTGACAGTCCGCCTGTCTCGGCTTCTGCTCACAGCGAGTCCCGGTTCTGAAGGTCCTTCCTGTCTCGGCTTCTGCTCGCTCATTAAGCTCAGAATGAAAAACTGCTGTCTAGTGAAAGGAGAGGAGAAAGTAAAATCTCATTCACTTTTATATGAATATTGTCCAATTCTATTGATCATGTACAGTCGGGATGTATGGAAACAGTCTGTGACCGAGGGGATTTTCCCGTCTGTGGACTCACAGTGAGTCCCGCGTCTGAAGGTCCTCCTGTCTCGGATTCTGCTCACAGTGATTCCCGCGTCTGACAGTCCGCCTGTCTCGGCTTCTGCTCACAGCGAGTCCCGGTTCTGAAGGTCCTTCCTGTCTCGGCTTCTGCTCGCTCATTAAGCTCAGAATGAAAAACTGCTGTCTAGTGAAAGGAGAGGAGAAAGTAAAATCTCAGCCAATTTAATAAAAGTGTTTGTCAAATTCTAATGTTCATCAACAATCTGGGTGTATGAAAGTGGCGAGGGAGATTTTTTTCCCTTCTGTAGACTCACAGTGAGTATGGTATCTGAAAGTCTTCGTGTATCCGCTTCTGCTCTCTCATTAAGCTCACAATTAACGACTGCTGTCTCATGTGAAAGGAGAGACCTTCTTTAGAGGCTGCATTTCAGACCAGTGTGTGAAAAAGCCCGAAAATCCACGTATCGCTGCTCAATATCTAATGTTTATCAACTTTCATTTCATGAATAAACAAAATAGACACCAGTCTGAGGCCAGTGAGTCAACATCTGCGTTTTACTTCTTTGTGTCGCTGATAAAGCTCACAATTAACAAATGCTGTCTCAAGCGAAAGGAGAGGAGAAAATGACAAATCAGCCACTTTAATATGAATGTTTGTGAAATTCGAATGGTTGTGAATAATCTGGGTGTATGGAAACGGTCAGAGGCCGACCGGGATACGGGCGTCTGACAGTCCGCCTGTCTCGGCTTCTGCTCACAGCGAGTCCCGGTTCTGAAGGTCCTTCCTGTCTCGGCTTCTGCTCGCTCATTAAGCTCAGAATGAAAAACTGCTGTCTAGTGAAAGGAGAGGAGAAAGTAAAATCTCATTCACTTTTATATGAATATTGGTCCAATTCTATTGATCATGTACAGTCGGATGTATGGAAACAGTCTGTGACCGAGGGAAACATTTTCCCGTCTGTGGACTCACAGTGAGTCCCGCGTCTGAAGGTCCTCCTGTCTCGGATTCTGCTCACAGTGATTCCCGCGTCTGACAGTCCGCCTGTCTCGGCTTCTGCTCACAGCGAGTCCCGGTTCTGAAGGTCCTTCCTGTCTCGGCTTCTGCTCGCTCATTAAGCTCAGAATGAAAAACTGCTGTCTAGTGAAAGGAGAGGAGAAAGTAAAATCTCATTCACTTTTATATGAATATTGGTCCAATTCTATTTATCATGTACAGTCGGGATGTATGGAAACTGTGAGCCGCCGAGGGGGATCTTTTTCCCTTCTGTCGACTCACAGTGAGTCCCGCGTCTGAAGGTCCTCCTGTCTCGGATTCTGCTCACAGTGATTCCCGCGTCTGAAGGTCCTGCTGTCTCGGCTTCTGCTCGCTCACTAAGCTCAGAATGAAAAATTGCTGTCTAGTGAAAGGAGAGGAGAAAGTAAAATCTCATTCACTTTTATATGAATATTGATCCAATTCTATTGTTCATGTACAGTCGGGATGTATGGAAACTGTGAGCCACCGAGGGGATCTTTTTCCCTTCTGTCGACTCACAGCGAGTCCTGCTTCTGAAGGTCCTCCTGTCTCGGCTTCTGCTCACAGCGAGTCCCGGTTCTGAAGGTCCTTCCTGTCTCGGCTTCTGCTCGCTCATTAAGCTCAGAATGAAAAACTGCTGTCTAGTGAAAGGAGAGGAGAAAGTAAAATCTCATTCACTTTTATATGAATATTGGTCCAATTCTATTTATCATGTACAGTCGGGATGTATGGAAACTGTGAGCCGCCGAGGGGATCTTTTTCCCTTCTGTCGACTCACAGTGAGTCCCGCGTCTGAAGGTCCTCCTGTCTCGGATTCTGCTCACAGTGATTCCCGCGTCTGAAGGTCCTGCTGTCTCGGCTTCTGCTCGCTCACTAAGCTCAGAATGAAAAATTGCTGTCTAGTGAAAGGAGAGGAGAAAGTAAAATCTCATTCACTTTTATATGAATATTGATCCAATTCTATTGTTCATGTACAGTCGGGATGTATGGACACTGTGAGCCGCGAGGGGATCTTTTTCCCTTCTGTCGACTCACAGCGAGTCCCGCTTCTGAAGGTCCTCCTGTCTCGGATTCTGCTCACAGTGATTCCCGCGTCTGACAGTCCGCCTGTCTCGGCTTCTGCTCACAGCGAGTCCCGGTTCTGAAGGTCCTTCCTGTCTCGGCTTCTGCTCGCTCATTAAGCTCAGAATGAAAAACTGCTGTCTAGTGAAAGGAGAGGAGAAAGTAAAATCTCAGCCAATTTAATAAAAGTGTTTGTCAAATTCTAATGTTCATCAACAATCTGGGTGTATGAAAGTGCCGAGGGAGATTTTTTTCCCTTCTGTAGACTCACAGTGAGTATGGTATCTGAAAGTCTTCGTGTATCCGCTTCTGCTCTCTCATTAAGCTCACAATTAACGACTGCTGTCTCATGTGAAAGGAGAGACCTTCTTTAGAGGCTGCATTTCAGACCAGTGTGTGAAAAAGCCCGAAAATCCACGTATCGCTGCTCAATATCTAATGTTTATCAACTTTCATTTCATGAATAAACAAAATAGACACCAGTCTGAGGCCAGTGAGTCAACATCTGCGTTTTACTTCTTTGTGTCGCTGATAAAGCTCACAATTAACAAATGCTGTCTCAAGCGAAAGGAGAGGAGAAAATGACAAATCAGCCACTTTAATGAATGTTTGTGAAATTCGAATGGTTGTGAATAATCTGGGTGTATGGAAACGGTCAGAGGCCGACCGGGATACGCGTCTGACAGTCCGCCTGTCTCGGCTTCTGCTCACAGCGAGTCCCGGTTCTGAAGGTCCTTCCTGTCTCGGCTTCTGCTCGCTCATTAAGCTCAGAATGAAAAACTGCTGTCTAGTGAAAGGAGAGGAGAAAGTAAAATCTCATTCACTTTTATATGAATTTGGTCCAATTCTATTGATCATGTACAGTCGGGATGTATGGAAACAGTCTGTGACCGAGGGGAAACATTTTCCCGTCTGTGGACTCACAGTGAGTCCCGCGTCTGAAGGTCCTCCTGTCTCGGATTCTGCTCACAGTGATTCCCGCGTCTGACAGTCCGCCTGTCTCGGCTTCTGCTCACAGCGAGTCCCGGTTCTGAAGGTCCTTCCTGTCTCGGCTTCTGCTCGCTCATTAAGCTCAGAATGAAAAACTGCTGTCTAGTGAAAGGAGAGGAGAAAGTAAAATCTCATTCACTTTTATATGAATATTGGTCCAATTCTATTTATCATGTACAGTCGGGATGTATGGAAACTGTGAGCCGCCGAGGGGGATCTTTTTCCCTTCTGTCGACTCACAGTGAGTCCCGCGTCTGAAGGTCCTCCTGTCTCGGATTCTGCTCACAGTGATTCCCCGTCTGAAGGTCCTGCTGTCTCGGCTTCTGCTCGCTCACTAAGCTCAGAATGAAAAATTGCTGTCTAGTGAAAGGAGAGGAGAAAGTAAAATCTCATTCACTTTTATATGAATATTGGTCCAATTCTATTGTTCATGTACAGTCGGGATGTATGGACACTGTGAGCCCGAGGGGGATCTTTTTCCCTTCTGTCGACTCACAGCGAGTCCCGATTCTGAAGGTCCTCCTGTCTCGGATTCTGCTCACAGTGATTCCCGCGTCTGACAGTCCGCCTGTCTCGGCTTCTGCTCACAGCAGCGTTCTGAAGGTCCTTCCTGTCTCGGCTTCTGCTCGCTCATTAAGCTCAGAATGAAAAACTGCTGTCTAGTGAAAGGAGAGGAGAAAGTAAAATCTCATTCACTTTTATATGAATATTGGTCCAATTCTATTGATCATGTACAGTCGGATGTATGGAAACAGTCTGTGACCGAGGGGAAACATTTTCCCGTCTGTGGACTCACAGTGAGTCCCCGTCTGAAGGTCCTCCTGTCTCGGATTCTGCTCACAGTGATTCCCGCGTCTGACAGTCCGCCTGTCTCGGCTTCTGCTCACAGCGAGTCCCGTTCTGAAGGTCCTTCCTGTCTCGGCTTCTGCTCGCTCATTAAGCTCAGAATGAAAAACTGCTGTCTAGTGAAAGGAGAGGAGAAAGTAAAATCTCATTCACTTTTATATGAATATTGGTCCAATTCTATTTTATCATGTACAGTCGGGATGTATGGAAACTGTGAGCGCCGAGGGGGATCTTTTTCCCTTCTGTCGACTCACAGTGAGTCCCGCGTCTGAAGGTCCTCCTGTCTCGGATTCTGCTCACAGTGATTCCCGCGTCTGAAGGTCCTGCTGTCTCGGCTTCTGCTCGCTCACTAAGCTCAGAATGAAAAATTGCTGTCTAGTGAAAGGAGAGGAGAAAGTAAAATCTCATTCACTTTTATATGAATATTGGTCCAATTCTATTGTTCATGTACAGTCGGGATGTATGGACACTGTGAGCCGCCGAGGGGATCTTTTTCCCTTCTGTCGACTCACAGCGAGTCCCGTTCTGAAGGTCCTCCTGTCTCGGATTCTGCTCACAGTGATTCCCGCGTCTGACAGTCCGCCTGTCTCGGCTTCTGCTCACAGCGAGTCCCGGTTCTGAAGGTCCTTCCTGTCTCGGCTTCTGCTCGCTCATTAAGCTCAGAATGAAAAACTGCTGTCTAGTGAAAGGAGAGGAGAAAGTAAAATCTCATTCACTTTTATATGAATATTGGTCCAATTCTATTGATCATGTACAGTCGGGATGTATGGAAACAGTCTGTGACCGAGGGGAAACATTTTCCCGTCTGTGGACTCACAGTGAGTCCCGCGTCTGAAGGTCCTCCTGTCTCGGATTCTGCTCACAGTGATTCCCGCGTCTGACAGTCCGCCTGTCTCGGCTTCTGCTCACAGCGAGTCCCGGTTCTGAAGGTCCTTCCTGTCTCGGCTTCTGCTCGCTCATTAAGCTCAGAATGAAAAACTGCTGTCTAGTGAAAGGAGAGGAGAAAGTAAAATCTCATTCACTTTTATATGAATATTGGTCCAATTCTATTGATCATGTACAGTCGGGATGTATGGAAACTGTGAGCCCCGAGGGGGGATCTTTTTCCCTTCTGTCGACTCACAGCGAGTCCCGCTTCTGAAGGTCCTCCTGTCTCGGATTCTGCTCACAGTGATTCCCGCGTCTGACAGTCCGCCTGTCTCGGCTTCTGCTCACAGCGAGTCCCGGTTCTGAAGGTCCTTCCTGTCTCGGCTTCTGCTCGCTCATTAAGCTCAGAATGAAAAACTGCTGTCTAGTGAAAGGAGAGGAGAAAGTAAAATCTCATTCACTTTTATATGAATATTGGTCCAATTCTATTGATCATGTACAGTCGGGATGTATGGAAACAGTCTGTGACCGAGGGGAAACATTTTCCCGTCTGTGGACTCACAGTGAGTCCCGCGTCTGAAGGTCCTCCTGTCTCGGATTCTGCTCACAGCGAGTCCCGCGTCTGACAGTGCGCCTGTCTCGGCTTCTGCTCACAGCGAGTTCCGCGTCTGAAGGTCCTGCTGTCTCGGCTTCTGCTCGCTCATTAAGCTCAGAATGAAAAACTGCTGTCTAGTGAAAGGAGAGGAGAAAGTAAAATCTCATTCACTTTTATATGAATATTGGTCCAATTCTATTAATCATGTACAG
>NW_026116961.1:0-18622 GCF_001640805.2 Lates calcarifer
GACACCAGTCTGAGGCCAGTGAGTCAACATCTGCGTTTTACTTCTTTTGTGTCGCTGATAAAGCTCACAATTAACAAATGCTGTCTCAAGCGAAAGGAGAGGAGAAAATGACAAATCAGCCACTTTAATATGAATGTTTGTGAAATTCGAATGTTTGTGAATAATCTGGGTGTATGGAAACGGTCAGAGGCCGACCGGATACGGGCGTCTGACAGTCCGCCTGTCTCGGCTTCTGCTCACAGCGAGTCCCGGTTCTGAAGGTCCTTCCTGTCTCGGCTTCTGCTCGCTCATTAAGCTCAGAATGAAAAACTGCTGTCTAGTGAAAGGAGAGGAGAAAGTAAAATCTCATTCACTTTTATATGAATATTGGTCCAATTCTATTTATCATGTACAGTCGGGATGTATGGAAACAGTCTGTGACCGAGGGGAAACATTTTCCCGTCTGTGGACTCACAGTGAGTCCCGCGTCTGAAGGTCCTCCTGTCTCGGATTCTGCTCACAGTGATTCCCGCGTCTGACAGTCCGCCTGTCTCGGCTTCTGCTCACAGCGAGTCCCGGTCTGAAGGTCCTTCCTGTCTCGGCTTCTGCTCGCTCATTAAGCTCAGAATGAAAAACTGCTGTCTAGTGAAAGGAGAGGAGAAAGTAAAATCTCATTCACTTTTATATGAATATTGGTCCAATTCTATTTATCATGTACAGTCGGGATGTATGGAAACTGTGAGCCGCCGAGGGGGATCTTTTTCCCTTCTGTCGACTCACAGTGAGTCCCGCGTCTGAAGGTCCTCCTGTCTCGGATTCTGCTCACAGTGATTCCCGCGTCTGAAGGTCCTGCTGTCTCGGCTTCTGCTCGCTCATTAAGCTCAGAATGAAAAATTGCTGTCTAGTGAAAGGAGAGGAGAAAGTAAAATCTCATTCACTTTTATATGAATATTGGTCCAATTCTATTGTTCATGTACAGTCGGGATGTATGGAAACTGTGAGCCGCCGAGGGGGATCTTTTTCCCTTCTGTCGACTCACAGCGAGTCCCGCTTCTGAAGGTCCTCCTGTCTCGGATTCTGCTCACAGTGATTCCCGCGTCTGACAGTCCGCCTGTCTCGGCTTCTGCTCACAGCGAGTCCGGTTCTGAAGGTCCTTCCTGTCTCGGCTTCTGCTCGCTCATTAAGCTCAGAATGAAAAACTGCTGTCTAGTGAAAGGAGAGGAGAAAGTAAAATCTCAGCCAATTTAATAAAAGTGTTTGTCAAATTCTAATGTTCATCAACAATCTGGGTGTATGAAAGTGGCCGAGGGGATTTTTTTCCCTTCTGTAGACTCACAGTGAGTATGGTATCTGAAAGTCTTCGTGTATCCGCTTCTGCTCTCTCATTAAGCTCACAATTAACGACTGCTGTCTCATGTGAAAGGAGAGACCTTCTTTAGAGGCTGCATTTCAGACCAGTGTGTGAAAAAGCCCGAAAATCCACGTATCGCTGCTCAATATCTAATGTTTATCAACTTTCATTTCATGAATAAACAAAATAGACACCAGTCTGAGGCCAGTGAGTCAACATCTGCGTTTTACTTCTTTGTGTCGCTGATAAAGCTCACAATTAACAAATGCTGTCTCAAGCGAAAGGAGAGGAGAAAATGACAAATCAGCCACTTTAATATGAATGTTTGTGAAATTCGAATGGTTGTGAATAATCTGGGTGTATGGAAACGGTCAGAGGCCGACCGGGATACGGGCGTCTGACAGTCCGCCTGTCTCGGCTTCTGCTCACAGCGAGTCCCGGTTCTGAAGGTCCTTCCTGTCTCGGCTTCTGCTCGCTCATTAAGCTCAGAATGAAAAACTGCTGTCTAGTGAAAGGAGAGGAGAAAGTAAAATCTCATTCACTTTTATATGAATATTGGTCCAATTCTATTGATCATGTACAGTCGGGATGTATGGAAACAGTCTGTGACCGAGGGGAAACATTTTCCCGTCTGTGGACTCACAGTGAGTCCCGCGTCTGAAGGTCCTCCTGTCTCGGATTCTGCTCACAGTGATTCCCGCGTCTGACAGTCCGCCTGTCTCGGCTTCTGCTCACAGCGAGTCCCGGTTCTGAAGGTCCTTCCTGTCTCGGCTTCTGCTCGCTCATTAAGCTCAGAATGAAAAACTGCTGTCTAGTGAAAGGAGAGGAGAAAGTAAAATCTCATTCACTTTTATATGAATATTGGTCCAATTCTATTTATCATGTACAGTCGGGATGTATGGAAACTGTGAGCCGCCGAGGGGATCTTTTTCCCTTCTGTCGACTCACAGTGAGTCCCGCGTCTGAAGGTCCTCCTGTCTCGGATTCTGCTCACAGTGATTCCCGCGTCTGAAGGTCCTGCTGTCTCGGCTTCTGCTCGCTCACTAAGCTCAGAATGAAAAATTGCTGTCTAGTGAAAGGAGAGGAGAAAGTAAAATCTCATTCACTTTTATATGAATATTGGTCCAATTCTATTGTTCATGTACAGTCGGGATGTATGGAAACTGTGAGCCGCCGAGGGGGATCTTTTCCCTTCTGTCGACTCACAGCGAGTCCCTTCTGAAGGTCCTCCTGTCTCGGCTTCTGCTCACAGCGAGTCCCGGTTCTGAAGGTCCTTCCTGTCTCGGCTTCTGCTCGCTCATTAAGCTCAGAATGAAAAACTGCTGTCTAGTGAAAGGAGAGGAGAAAGTAAAATCTCATTCACTTTTATATGAATATTGGTCCAATTCTATTATCATGTACAGTCGGGATGTATGGAAACTGTGACCGAGGGGAAACATTTTCCCGTCTGTGACTCACAGTGAGTCCCGCGTCTGAAGGTCCTCCTGTCTCGGATTCTGCTCACAGTGATTCCCGCGTCTGAAGTCCGCCTGTCTCGGCTTCTGCTCACAGCGAGTCCCGGTTCTGAAGGTCCTTCCTGTCTCGGCTTCTGCTCGCTCATTAAGCTCAGAATGAAAAACTGCTGTCTAGTGAAAGGAGAGGAGAAAGTAAAATCTCATTCACTTTTATATGAATATTGGTCCAATTCTATTGTTCATGTACAGTCGGGATGTATGGAAACTGTGAGCCGCCGAGGGGGATCTTTTTCCCTTCTGTCGACTCACAGCGAGTCCCGCTTCTGAAGGTCCTCCTGTCTCGGATTCTGCTCACAGTGATTCCCGCGTCTGACAGTCCGCCTGTCTCGGCTTCTGCTCACAGCGAGTCCCGGTTCTGAAGGTCCTTCCTGTCTCGGCTTCTGCTCGCTCATTAAGCTCAGAATGAAAAACTGCTGTCTAGTGAAAGGAGAGGAGAAAGTAAAATCTCAGCCAATTTAATAAAAGTGTTTGTCAAATTCTATGTTCATCAACAATCTGGGTGTATGAAAGTGGCCGAGGGAGATTTTTTTTCCCTTCTGTAGACTCACAGTGAGTATGGTATCTGAAAGTCTTCGTGTATCCGCTTCTGCTCTCTCATTAAGCTCACAATTAACGACTGCTGTCTCATGTCCTTCGAGGCTGCATTTCAGACCAGTGTGTGAAAAAGCCCGAGTATCGCTGCTCAATATCTAATGTTTATCAACTTTCGAATAAACAAAATAGACACCAGTCTGAGGCCAGTGAGTCAACATCTGCGTTTTACTTCTTTGTGTCGCTGATAAAGCTCACAATTAACAAATGCTGTCTCAAGCGAAAGGAGAGGAGAAAATGACAAATCAGCCACTTTAATATGAATGTTTGTGAAATTCGAATGGTTGTGAATAATCTGGGTGTATGGAAACGGTCTTCTGACAGTCCGCCTGTCTCGGCTTCTGCTCACAGCGAGTCCCGGTTCTGAAGGTCCTTCCTGTCTCGGCTTCTGCTCGCTCATTAAGCTCAGAATGAAAAACTGCTGTCTAGTGAAAGGAGAGGAGAAAGTAAAATCTCATTCACTTTTATATGAATATTGGTCCAATTCTATTGATCATGTACAGTCGGGATGTATGGAAACAGTCTGTGACCGAGGGGAAACATTTTCCCGTCTGTGGACTCACAGTGAGTCCCGCGTCTGAAGGTCCTCCTGTCTCGGATTCTGCTCACAGTGATTCCCGCGTCTGACAGTCCGCCTGTCTCGGCTTCTGCTCACAGCGAGTCCCGGTTCTGAAGGTCCTTCCTGTCTCGGCTTCTGCTCGCTCATTAAGCTCAGAATGAAAAACTGCTGTCTAGTGAAAGGAGAGGAGAAAGTAAAATCTCATTCACTTTTATATGAATATTGGTCCAATTCTATTATCATGTACAGTCGGGATGTATGGAAACTGTGAGCCGCCGAGGGGATCTTTTTCCCTTCTGTCGACTCACAGTGAGTCCCGCGTCTGAAGGTCCTCCTGTCTCGGATTCTGCTCACAGTGATTCCCGCGTCTGACAGTCCTGCTGTCTCGGCTTCTGCTCGCTCAAAGCTCAGAATGAAAAACTGCTGTCTAGTGAAAGGAGAGGAGAAAGTAAAATCTCATTCACTTTTATATGAATATTGGTCCAATTCTATTGTTCATGTACAGTCGGGATGTATGGAAACTGTGAGCCCCGAGGGGATCTTTTTCCCTTCTGTCGACTCACAGGAGTCCCGCTGAAGGTCCTCCTGTCTCGGATTCTGCTCACAGTGATTCCCGCGTCTGACAGTCCGCCTGTCTCGGCTTCTGCTCACAGCGAGTCCCGTCTGAAGGTCCTTCCTGTCTCGGCTTCTGCTCGCTCATTAAGCTCAGAATGAAAAACTGCTGTCTAGTGAAAGGAGAGGAGAAAGTAAAATCTCATTCACTTTTATATGAATATTGGTCCAATTCTATTAATCATGTACAGTCGGGATGTATGGAAACAGTCTGTGACCGAGGGGAAACATTTTCCCGTCTGTGGACTCACAGTGAGTCCCGCGTCTGAAGGTCCTCCTGTCTCGGATTCTGCTCACAGTGATCCCGCGTCTGACAGTCCGCCTGTCTCGGCTTCTGCTCACAGCGAGTCCCGGTTCTGAAGGTCCTTCCTGTCTCGGCTTCTGCTCGCTCATTAAGCTCAGAATGAAAAACTGCTGTCTAGTGAAAGGAGAGGAGAAAGTAAAATCTCATTCACTTTTATATGAATATTGGTCCAATTCTATTTATCATGTACAGTCGGGATGTATGGAAACTGTGAGCCGCCGAGGGGGATCTTTTCCCTTCTGTCGACTCACAGTGAGTCCCGCGTCTGAAGGTCCTCCTGTCTCGGATTCTGCTCACAGTGATTCCTCTGACAGTCCGCTGTCTCGGCTTCTGCTCGCTTAAGCTCAGAATGAAAAACTGCTGTCTAGTGAAAGGAGAGGAGAAAGTAAAATCTCATTCACTTTTATATGAATGTTGGTCCAATTCTATTGTTCATGTACAGTCGGGATGTATGGAAAGTGAGCCGAGGGGATCTTTTTCCCTTCTGTCGACTCACAGCGAGTATGATTCTGAAGGTCCTCTGTCTCGGATTCTGCTCACAGTGATTCCCGCGTCTGACAGTCCGCCTGTCTCGGCTTCTGCTCACAGCGAGTCCCGGTTCTGAAGGTCCTTCCTGTCTCGGCTTCTGCTCGCTCATTAAGCTCAGAATGAAAAACTGCTGTCTAGTGAAAGGAGAGGAGAAAGTAAAATCTCATTCACTTTTATATGAATATTGGTCCAATTCTATTGATCATGTACAGTCGGGATGTATGGAAACAGTCTGTGACCGAGGGGAAACATTTTCCCGTCTGTGGACTCACAGTGAGTCCCGCGTCTGAAGGTCCTCCTGTCTCGGATTCTGCTCACAGTGATTCCCGCGTCTGACAGTCCGCCTGTCTCGGCTTCTGCTCACAGCGAGTCCCGGTTCTGAAGGTCCTTCCTGTCTCGGCTTCTGCTCGCTCATTAAGCTCAGAATGAAAAACTGCTGTCTAGTGAAAGGAGAGGAGAAAGTAAAATCTCATTCACTTTTATATGAATATTGGTCCAATTCTATTTATCATGTACAGTCGGGATGTATGGAAACTGTGAGCCGCCGAGGGGGATCTTTTTCCCTTCTGTCGACTCACAGTGAGTCCCGCGTCTGAAGGTCCTCCTGTCTCGGATTCTGCTCACAGTGATTCCCGCGTCTGAAGGTCCTGCTGTCTCGGCTTCTGCTCGCTCACTAAGCTCAGAATGAAAAATTGCTGTCTAGTGAAAGGAGAGGAGAAAGTAAAATCTCATTCACTTTTATATGAATATTGGTCCAATTCTATTGTTCATGTACAGTCGGGATGTATGGAAACTGTGAGCCGAGGGGGATCTTTTTCCCTTCTGTCGACTCACAGCGAGTCCCGCTTCTGAAGGTCCTCCTGTCTCGGATTCTGCTCACAGTGATGCGTCTGACAGTCCGCCTGTCTCGGCTTCTGCTCACAGCGAGTCCGGTTCTGAAGGTCCTTCTGTCTCGGCTTCTGCTCGCTCATTAAGCTCAGAATGAAAAACTGCTGTCTAGTGAAAGGAGAGGAGAAAGTAAAATCTCATTCACTTTTATATGAATATTGGTCCAATTCTATTGATCATGTACAGTCGGGATGTATGGAAACAGTCTGTGACCGAGGGGAAACATTTTCCCGTCTGTGGACTCACAGTGAGTCCCGCGTCTGAAGGTCCTCCTGTCTCGGATTCTGCTCACAGTGATTCCCGCGTCTGACAGTCCGCCTGTCTCGGCTTCTGCTCACAGCGAGTCCGGTTCTGAAGGTCCTTCCTGTCTCGGCTTCTGCTCGCTCATTAAGCTCAGAATGAAAAACTGCTGTCTAGTGAAAGGAGAGGAGAAAGTAAAATCTCATTCACTTTTATATGAATATTGGTCCAATTCTATTTATCATGTACAGTCGGGATGTATGGAAACTGTGAGCCGCCGAGGGGGATCTTTTTCCCTTCTGTCGACTCACAGCGAGTCCCGCTTCTGAAGGTCCTCCTGTCTCGGATTCTGCTCACAGTGATTCCCGCGTCTGACAGTCCGCCTGTCTCGGCTTCTGCTCACAGCGAGTCCCGGTTCTGAAGGTCCTTCCTGTCTCGGCTTCTGCTCGCTCATTAAGCTCAGAATGAAAAACTGCTGTCTAGTGAAAGGAGAGGAGAAAGTAAAATCTCATTCACTTTTATATGAATATTGGTCCAATTCTATTGTTCATGTACAGTCGGGATGTATGGAAAGTGTGACCGAGGGGATTTTCCCTTCTGTGGACTCACAGTGAGTCCCGCGTCTGAAGGTCCTCCTGTCTCGGATTCTGCTCACAGTGATTCTGAAGTCTTCGTTCTGTATCCGCTTCTGTCTCGGCTTCTGCATTAAGCTCAGAATGAACGACTGCTGTCTAGTGAAAGGAGAGGAGAAGTAAAATCTCCGGGTTTCTGAATGGTCCTTTTCCCGGTCTCACAGTGAGGCCGACTGCGGGATACGGGCGTCTGACAGTCCGCCTGTCTCGGCTTCTGCTCACAGCGAGTCCCGGTTCTGAAGGTCCTTCCTGTCTCGGCTTCTGCTCGCTCATTAAGCTCAGAATGAAAAACTGCTGTCTAGTGAAAGGAGAGGAGAAAGTAAAATCTCATTCACTTTTATATGAATATTGGTCCAATTCTATTGATCATGTACAGTCGGGATGTATGGAAACAGTCTGTGACCGAGGGGAAACATTTTCCCGTCTGTGGACTCACAGTGAGTCCCGCGTCTGAAGGTCCTCCTGTCTCGGATTCTGCTCACAGTGATTCCCGCGTCTGACAGTCCGCCTGTCTCGGCTTCTGCTCACAGCGAGTCCCGGTTCTGAAGGTCCTTCCTGTCTCGGCTTCTGCTCGCTCATTAAGCTCAGAATGAAAAACTGCTGTCTAGTGAAAGGAGAGGAGAAAGTAAAATCTCATTCACTTTTATATGAATATTGGTCCAATTCTATTATCATGTACAGTCGGGATGTATGGAAACTGTGAGCCGCCGAGGGGGATCTTTTTCCCTTCTGTCGACTCACAGTGAGTCCCGCGTCTGAAGGTCCTCCTGTCTCGGATTCTGCTCACAGTGATTCCCGCGTCTGAAGGTCCTGCTGTCTCGGCTTCTGCTCGCTCACTAAGCTCAGAATGAAAAATTGCTGTCTAGTGAAAGGAGAGGAGAAAGTAAAATCTCATTCACTTTTATATGAATATTGGTCCAATTCTATTGTTCATGTACAGTCGGGATGTATGGAAACTGTGAGCCACCGAGGGGATCTTTTTCCCTTCTGTCGACTCACAGCGAGTCCTGCTTCTGAAGGTCCTCCTGTCTCGGCTTCTGCTCACAGCGAGTCCCGGTTCTGAAGGTCCTTCCTGTCTCGGCTTCTGCTCGCTCATTAAGCTCAGAATGAAAAACTGCTGTCTAGTGAAAGGAGAGGAGAAAGTAAAATCTCATTCACTTTTATATGAATATTGGTCCAATTCTATTTATCATGTACAGTCGGGATGTATGGAAACTGTGAGCCGCCGAGGGGGATCTTTTTCCCTTCTGTCGACTCACAGTGAGTCCCGCGTCTGAAGGTCCTCCTGTCTCGGATTCTGCTCACAGTGATTCCCGCGTCTGAAGGTCCTGCTGTCTCGGCTTCTGCTCGCTCACTAAGCTCAGAATGAAAAATTGCTGTCTAGTGAAAGGAGAGGAGAAAGTAAAATCTCATTCACTTTTATATGAATATTGATCCAATTCTATTGTTCATGTACAGTCGGGATGTATGGACACTGTGAGCCGCCGAGGGGGATCTTTTTCCCTTCTGTCGACTCACAGCGAGTCCCGCTTCTGAAGGTCCTCCTGTCTCGGATTCTGCTCACAGTGATTCCCGCGTCTGACAGTCCGCCTGTCTCGGCTTCTGCTCACAGCGAGTCCCGGTTCTGAAGGTCCTTCCTGTCTCGGCTTCTGCTCGCTCATTAAGCTCAGAATGAAAAACTGCTGTCTAGTGAAAGGAGAGGAGAAAGTAAAATCTCAGCCAATTTAATAAAAGTGTTTGTCAAATTCTAATGTTCATCAACAATCTGGGTGTATGAAAGTGGCCGAGGGAGATTTTTTTCCCTTCTGTAGACTCACAGTGAGTATGGTATCTGAAAGTCTTCGTGTATCCGCTTCTGCTCTCTCATTAAGCTCACAATTAACGACTGCTGTCTCATGTGAAAGGAGAGACCTTCTTTAGAGGCTGCATTTCAGACCAGTGTGTGAAAAAGCCCGAAAATCCACGTATCGCTGCTCAATATCTAATGTTTATCAACTTTCATTTCATGAATAAACAAAATAGACACCAGTCTGAGGCCAGTGAGTCAACATCTGCGTTTTACTTCTTTGTGTCGCTGATAAAGCTCACAATTAACAAATGCTGTCTCAAGCGAAAGGAGAGGAGAAAATGACAAATCAGCCACTTTAATATGAATGTTTGTGAAATTCGAATGGTTGTGAATAATCTGGGTGTATGGAAACGGTCAGAGGCCGACCGGGATACGGGCGTCTGACAGTCCGCCTGTCTCGGCTTCTGCTCACAGCGAGTCCCGGTTCTGAAGGTCCTTCCTGTCTCGGCTTCTGCTCGCTCATTAAGCTCAGAATGAAAAACTGCTGTCTAGTGAAAGGAGAGGAGAAAGTAAAATCTCATTCACTTTTATATGAATATTGGTCCAATTCTATTGATCATGTACAGTCGGGATGTATGGAAACAGTCTGTGACCGAGGGGAAACATTTTCCCGTCTGTGGACTCACAGTGAGTCCCGCGTCTGAAGGTCCTCCTGTCTCGGATTCTGCTCACAGTGATTCCCGCGTCTGACAGTCCGCCTGTCTCGGCTTCTGCTCACAGCGAGTCCCGGTTCTGAAGGTCCTTCCTGTCTCGGCTTCTGCTCGCTCATTAAGCTCAGAATGAAAAACTGCTGTCTAGTGAAAGGAGAGGAGAAAGTAAAATCTCATTCACTTTTATATGAATATTGGTCCAATTCTATTTATCATGTACAGTCGGGATGTATGGAAACTGTGAGCCGCCGAGGGGGATCTTTTTCCCTTCTGTCGACTCACAGTGAGTCCCGCGTCTGAAGGTCCTCCTGTCTCGGATTCTGCTCACAGTGATTCCCGCGTCTGAAGGTCCTGCTGTCTCGGCTTCTGCTCGCTCACTAAGCTCAGAATGAAAAATTGCTGTCTAGTGAAAGGAGAGGAGAAAGTAAAATCTCATTGACTTTTATATGAATATTGGTCCAATTCTATTGTTCATGTACAGTCGGGATGTATGGACACTGTGAGCCGCCGAGGGGATCTTTT
Organism: Lates calcarifer; assembly: GCF_001640805.2. NCBI lineage: Eukaryota > Metazoa > Chordata > Actinopteri > Centropomidae > Lates > Lates calcarifer. The sequence goes on from NW_026116961.1 coordinate 10,220, forward strand.
TCCCTTCTGTCGACTCACAGCGAGTCCCGATTCTGAAGGTCCTCCTGTCTCGGATTCTGCTCACAGTGATTCCCGCGTCTGACAGTCCGCCTGTCTCGGCTTCTGCTCACAGCGAGTCCCGGTTCTGAAGGTCCTTCCTGTCTCGGCTTCTGCTCGCTCATTAAGCTCAGAATGAAAAACTGCTGTCTAGTGAAAGGAGAGGAGAAAGTAAAATCTCATTCACTTTTATATGAATATTGGTCCAATTCTATTGATCATGTACAGTCGGGATGTATGGAAACAGTCTGTGACCGAGGGGAAACATTTTCCCGTCTGTGGACTCACAGTGAGTCCCGCGTCTGAAGGTCCTCCTGTCTCGGATTCTGCTCACAGTGATTCCCGCGTCTGACAGTCCGCCTGTCTCGGCTTCTGCTCACAGCGAGTCCCGGTTCTGAAGGTCCTTCCTGTCTCGGCTTCTGCTCGCTCATTAAGCTCAGAATGAAAAACTGCTGTCTAGTGAAAGGAGAGGAGAAAGTAAAATCTCATTCACTTTTATATGAATATTGGTCCAATTCTATTTATCATGTACAGTCGGGATGTATGGAAACTGTGAGCCGCCGAGGGGGATCTTTTTCCCTTCTGTCGACTCACAGTGAGTCCCGCGTCTGAAGGTCCTCCTGTCTCGGATTCTGCTCACAGTGATTCCCGCGTCTGAAGGTCCTGCTGTCTCGGCTTCTGCTCGCTCACTAAGCTCAGAATGAAAAATTGCTGTCTAGTGAAAGGAGAGGAGAAAGTAAAATCTCATTCACTTTTATATGAATATTGGTCCAATTCTATTGTTCATGTACAGTCGGGATGTATGGACACTGTGAGCCGCCGAGGGGGATCTTTTTCCCTTCTGTCGACTCACAGCGAGTCCCGATTCTGAAGGTCCTCCTGTCTCGGATTCTGCTCACAGTGATTCCCGCGTCTGACAGTCCGCCTGTCTCGGCTTCTGCTCACAGCGAGTCCCGGTTCTGAAGGTCCTTCCTGTCTCGGCTTCTGCTCGCTCATTAAGCTCAGAATGAAAAACTGCTGTCTAGTGAAAGGAGAGGAGAAAGTAAAATCTCATTCACTTTTATATGAATATTGGTCCAATTCTATTGATCATGTACAGTCGGGATGTATGGAAACAGTCTGTGACCGAGGGGAAACATTTTCCCGTCTGTGGACTCACAGTGAGTCCCGCGTCTGAAGGTCCTCCTGTCTCGGATTCTGCTCACAGTGATTCCCGCGTCTGACAGTCCGCCTGTCTCGGCTTCTGCTCACAGCGAGTCCCGGTTCTGAAGGTCCTTCCTGTCTCGGCTTCTGCTCGCTCATTAAGCTCAGAATGAAAAACTGCTGTCTAGTGAAAGGAGAGGAGAAAGTAAAATCTCATTCACTTTTATATGAATATTGGTCCAATTCTATTGATCATGTACAGTCGGGATGTATGGAAACTGTGAGCCGAGGGGGATCTTTTTCCCTTCTGTCGACTCACAGCGAGTCCCGCTTCTGAAGGTCCTCCTGTCTCGGATTCTGCTCACAGTGATTCCCGCGTCTGACAGTATCCGCCTGTCTCGGGTTCTGCACATCACATGCGGTCTCTGACAGGGTTCCTGGGTCCTGGGCGTCTGACAGTCCGCCTGTCTCGGCTTCTGCTCACAGCGAGTCCCGGTTCTGAAGGTCCTTCCTGTCTCGGCTTCTGCTCGCTCATTAAGCTCAGAATGAAAAACTGCTGTCTAGTGAAAGGAGAGGAGAAAGTAAAATCTCATTCACTTTTATATGAATATTGGTCCAATTCTATTGATCATGTACAGTCGGGATGTATGGAAACAGTCTGTGACCGAGGGGAAACATTTTCCCGTCTGTGGACTCACAGTGAGTCCCGCGTCTGAAGGTCCTCCTGTCTCGGATTCTGCTCACAGTGATTCCCGCGTCTGACAGTCCGCCTGTCTCGGCTTCTGCTCACAGCGAGTCCCGGTTCTGAAGGTCCTTCCTGTCTCGGCTTCTGCTCGCTCATTAAGCTCAGAATGAAAAACTGCTGTCTAGTGAAAGGAGAGGAGAAAGTAAAATCTCATTCACTTTTATATGAATATTGGTCCAATTCTATTATCATGTACAGTCGGGATGTATGGAAACAGTCTGTGACCGAGGGGAAACATTTTCCCGTCTGTGGACTCACAGTGAGTCCCGCGTCTGAAGGTCCTCCTGTCTCGGATTCTGCTCACAGCGAGTCCCGCGTCTGACAGTGCGCCTGTCTCGGCTTCTGCTCACAGCGAGTCCCGCTGAAGGTCCTTCCTGTCTCGGCTTCTGCTCGCTCATTAAGCTCAGAATGAAAAACTGCTGTCTAGTGAAAGGAGAGGAGAAAGTAAAATCTCATTCACTTTTATATGAATATTGGTCCAATTCTATTAATCATGTACAGTCGGGATGTATGGAAACAGTCTGTGACCGAGGGATCATTTTCCCGTCTGTGGACTCACAGTGAGTCCCGCGTCTGAAGGTCCTCCTGTCTCGGATTCTGCTCACAGTCCCGCGTCTGACAGTGCGCCTGTCTCGGCTTCTGCTCACAGCGAGTCCCGGTCTGAAGGTCCTTCCTGTCTCGGCTTCTGCTCGCTCATTAAGCTCAGAATGAAAAACTGCTGTCTAGTGAAAGGAGAGGAGAAAGTAAAATCTCATTCACTTTTATATGAATATTGGTCCAATTCTATTGTCATGTACAGTCGGGATGTATGGAAACAGTCTGTGACCGAGGGGATCTTTTTCCCTTCTGTCGACTCACAGCGAGTCCCGCTCTGAAGGTCCTCCTGTCTCGGATTCTGCTCACAGTGATTCCCGCGTCTGACAGTCCGCCTGTCTCTTCTGCTCACAGTCCCGGTTCTGAAGGTCCTTCTGTCTCGGCTTCTGCTCGCTCATTAAGCTCAGAATGAAAAACTGCTGTCTAGTGAAAGGAGAGGAGAAAGTAAAATCTCATTCACTTTTATATGAATATTGGTCCAATTCTATTAATCATGTACAGTCGGGATGTATGGAAACAGTCTGTGACCGAGGGGATTTTTTTCCCGTCTGTGGACTCACAGTGAGTCCCGCGTCTGAAGTCCTCCTGTCTCGGATTCTGCTCACAGTGATTCCCGCGTCTGAAACAGTCCGCCTGTCTCGGCTTCTGCTCACAGCGAGTCCCGGTTCTGAAGGTCCTTCCTGTCTCGGCTTCTGCTCGCTCATTAAGCTCAGAATGAAAAACTGCTGTCTAGTGAAAGGAGAGGAGAAAGTAAAATCTCATTCACTTTTATATGAATATTGGTCCAATTCTATTTCATGTACAGTCGGGATGTATGGAAACTGTGAGCCGCCGAGGGGGATCTTTTTCCCTTCTGTCGACTCACAGCGAGTCCCGCTTCTGAAGGTCCTCCTGTCTCGGATTCTGCTCACAGTGATTCCCGCGTCTGACAGTCCGCCTGTCTCGGCTTCTGCTCACAGCGAGTCCCGGTTCTGAAGGTCCTTCCTGTCTCGGCTTCTGCTCGCTCATTAAGCTCAGAATGAAAAACTGCTGTCTAGTGAAAGGAGAGGAGAAAGTAAAATCTCAGCCAATTTAATAAAAGTGTTTGTCAAATTCTATGTTCATCAACAATCTGGGTGTATGAAAGTGGCCGAGGGAGATTTTTTTCCCTTCTGTAGACTCACAGTGAGTATGGTATCTGAAAGTCTTCGTGTATCCGCTTCTGCTCTCTCATTAAGCTCACAATTAACGACTGCTGTCTCATGTGAAAGGAGAGACCTTCTTTAGAGGCTGCATTTCAGACCAGTGTGTGAAAAAGCCCGAAAATCCACGTATCGCTGCTCAATATCTAATGTTTATCAACTTTCATTTCATGAATAAACAAAATAGACACCAGTCTGAGGCCAGTGAGTCAACATCTGCGTTTTACTTCTTTGTGTCGCTGATAAAGCTCACAATTAACAAATGCTGTCTCAAGCGAAAGGAGAGGAGAAAATGACAAATCAGCCACTTTAATATGAATGTTTGTGAAATTCGAATGTTTGTGAATAATCTGGGTGTATGGAAACGGTCAGAGGCCGACCGGGATACGGGCGTCTGACAGTCCGCCTGTCTCGGCTTCTGCTCACAGCGAGTCCCGGTTCTGAAGGTCCTTCCTGTCTCGGCTTCTGCTCGCTCATTAAGCTCAGAATGAAAAACTGCTGTCTAGTGAAAGGAGAGGAGAAAGTAAAATCTCATTCACTTTTATATGAATATTGGTCCAATTCTATTTATCATGTACAGTCGGGATGTATGGAAACAGTCTGTGACCGAGGGGAAACATTTTCCCGTCTGTGGACTCACAGTGAGTCCCGCGTCTGAAGGTCCTCCTGTCTCGGATTCTGCTCACAGTGATTCCCGCGTCTGACAGTCCGCCTGTCTCGGCTTCTGCTCACAGCGAGTCCCGGTTCTGAAGGTCCTTCCTGTCTCGGCTTCTGCTCGCTCATTAAGCTCAGAATGAAAAACTGCTGTCTAGTGAAAGGAGAGGAGAAAGTAAAATCTCATTCACTTTTATATGAATATTGGTCCAATTCTATTTATCATGTACAGTCGGGATGTATGGAAACTGTGAGCCGCCGAGGGGGATCTTTTTCCCTTCTGTCGACTCACAGTGAGTCCCGCGTCTGAAGGTCCTCCTGTCTCGGATTCTGCTCACAGTGATTCCCGCGTCTGAAGGTCCTGCTGTCTCGGCTTCTGCTCGCTCACTAAGCTCAGAATGAAAAACTGCTGTCTAGTGAAAGGAGAGGAGAAAGTAAAATCTCATTCACTTTTATATGAATATTGGTCCAATTCTATTGTTCATGTACAGTCGGGATGTATGGAAACTGTGAGCCGCCGAGGGGAATCTTTTCCCTTCTGTCGACTCACAGTGAGTCCGCGTCTGAAGGTCCTCCTGTCTCGGATTCTGCTCACAGTGATTCCCGCGTCTGACAGTCCGCCTGTCTCGGCTTCTGCTCACAGCGAGTCCGGTTCTGAAGGTCCTTCCTGTCTCGGCTTCTGCTCGCTCATTAAGCTCAGAATGAAAAACTGCTGTCTAGTGAAAGGAGAGGAGAAAGTAAAATCTCATTCACTTTTATATGAATATTGGTCCAATTCTATTAATCATGTACAGTCGGGATGTATGGAAACAGTCTGTGACCGAGGGGAAACATTTTCCCGTCTGTGGACTCACAGTGAGTCCCGCGTCTGCTCTCTGCGTCTGCTCCTGTCTCTGCTGCTCACAGCGAGTCCCGTCTGAAGGTCCTCTGTCTCGGCTTCTGCTCGCTCATTAAGCTCAGAATGAAAAACTGCTGTCTAGTGAAAGGAGAGGAGAAAGTAAAATCTCATTCACTTTTATATGAATATTGGTCCAATTCTATTGTTCATGTATGGAAACAGTCTGTGACCGAGGGGATTTTCCCGTCTGTGGACTCACAGTGAAACTGTGGAGCCACGCGAGTGCGCCTGACAGTCTTTCCTTCTCCTTCTGTCGCTCATTAAGCTCAGAATGAAAAACTGCTGTCTAGTGAAAGGAGAGGAGAAAGTAAAATCTCATTCACGAGTCCAATTCTATTGCATTACAGTCGAAGGTCCTCCTGTCTCGGATTCTGCTCACAGTGATTCCCGCGTCTGAAGGTCCTTCCTGTCTCGGCTTCTGCTCGCTCATTAAGCTCAGAATGAAAAACTGCTGTCTAGTGAAAGGAGAGGAGAAAGTAAAATCTCATTCACTTTTATATGAATATTGGTCCAATTCTATTAATCATGTACAGTCGGGATGTATGGAAACAGTCTGTGACCGAGGGGAAACATTTTCCCGTCTGTGGACTCACAGTGAGTCCCGCGTCTGAAGGTCCTCCTGTCTCGGATTCTGCTCACAGTGATTCCCGCGTCTGACAGTCCGCCTGTCTCGGCTTCTGCTCACAGCGAGTCCCGGTTCTGAAGGTCCTTCCTGTCTCGGCTTCTGCTCGCTCATTAAGCTCAGAATGAAAAACTGCTGTCTAGTGAAAGGAGAGGAGAAAGTAAAATCTCATTCACTTTTATATGAATATTGGTCCAATTCTATTTATCATGTACAGTCGGGATGTATGGAAACTGTGAGCCGCCGAGGGGGATCTTTTCCCTTCTGTCGACTCACAGCGAGTCCCGCTTCTGAAGGTCCTCCTGCCTCGGATTCTGCTCACAGTGATTCCCGCGTCTGACAGTCCGCCTGTCTCGGCTTCTGCTCACAGCGAGTCCCGGTTCTGAAGGTCCTTCCTGTCTCGGCTTCTGCTCGCTCATTAAGCTCAGAATGAAAAACTGCTGTCTAGTGAAAGGAGAGGAGAAAGTAAAATCTCAGCCAATTTAATAAAAGTGTTTGTCAAATTCTTATGTTCATCAACAATCTGGGTGTATGAAAGTGGCCGAGGGAGATTTTTTTCCCTTCTGTAGACTCACAGTGAGTATGGTATCTGAAAGTCTTCGTGTATCCGCTTCTGCTCTCTCATTAAGCTCACAATTAACGACTGCTGTCTCATGTGAAAGGAGAGACCTTCTTTAGAGGCTGCATTTCAGACCAGTGTGTGAAAAAGCCCGAAAATCCACGTATCGCTGCTCAATATCTAATGTTTATCAACTTTCATTTCATGAATAAACAAAATAGACACCAGTCTGAGGCCAGTGAGTCAACATCTGCGTTTTACTTCTTTGTGTCGCTGATAAAGCTCACAATTAACAAATGCTGTCTCAAGCGAAAGGAGAGGAAAATGACAAATCAGCCACTTTAATATGAATGTTTGTGAAATTCGAATGTTTGTGAATAATCTGGGTGTATGGAAACGGTCAGAGGCCGACCGGGATACGGGCGTCTGACAGTCCGCCTGTCTCGGCTTCTGCTCACAGCGAGTCCCGGTTCTGAAGGTCCTTCCTGTCTCGGCTTCTGCTCGCTCATTAAGCTCAGAATGAAAAACTGCTGTCTAGTGAAAGGAGAGGAGAAAGTAAAATCTCATTCACTTTTATATGAATATTGGTCCAATTCTATTTATCATGTACAGTCGGGATGTATGGAAACAGTCTGTGACCGAGGGGAAACATTTTCCCGTCTGTGGACTCACAGTGAGTCCCGCGTCTGAAGGTCCTCCTGTCTCGGATTCTGCTCACAGTGATTCCCGCGTCTGACAGTCCGCCTGTCTCGGCTTCTGCTCACAGCGAGTCCCGGTTCTGAAGGTCCTTCCTGTCTCGGCTTCTGCTCGCTCATTAAGCTCAGAATGAAAAACTGCTGTCTAGTGAAAGGAGAGGAGAAAGTAAAATCTCATTCACTTTTATATGAATATTGGTCCAATTCTATTTATCATGTACAGTCGGGATGTATGGAAACTGTGAGCCGCCGAGGGGGATCTTTTTCCCTTCTGTCGACTCACAGTGAGTCCCGCGTCTGAAGGTCCTCCTGTCTCGGATTCTGCTCACAGTGATCCCGCGTCTGACAGTCGCCTGTCTCGGCTTCTGCTCACAGCGATTCCCGCGTCTGAAGGTCTGTTGTCTCGGCTTCTGCTCGCTCATAAGCTCAGAATGAAAAACTGCTGTCTAGTGAAAGGAGAGGAAAAGTAAAATCTCATTCACGTTTATATGAATATTGGTCCAATTCTATTGTTCATGTACAGTCGGGATGTATGGAAACTGTGAGCCACCGAGGGGGATCTTTTTCCCTTCTGTCGACTCACAGCGAGTCCCGCTTCTGAAGGTCCTCCTGTCTCGGATTCTGCTCACAGTGATTCCCGCGTCTGACAGTCCGCCTGTCTCGGCTTCTGCTCACAGCGAGTCCCGGTTCTGAAGGTCCTTCCTGTCTCGGCTTCTGCTCGCTCATTAAGCTCAGAATGAAAAACTGCTGTCTAGTGAAAGGAGAGGAGAAAGTAAAATCTCATTCACTTTTATATGAATATTGGTCCAATTCTATTGATCATGTACAGTCGGGATGTATGGAAACAGTCTGTGACCGAGGGGAAACATTTTCCCGTCTGTGGACTCACAGTGAGTCCCGCGTCTGAAGGTCCTCCTGTCTCGGATTCTGCTCACAGTGATTCCCGCGTCTGACAGTCCGCCTGTCTCGGCTTCTGCTCACAGCGAGTCCCGGTTCTGAAGGTCCTTCCTGTCTCGGCTTCTGCTCGCTCATTAAGCTCAGAATGAAAAACTGCTGTCTAGTGAAAGGAGAGGAGAAAGTAAAATCTCATTCACTTTTATATGAATATTGGTCCAATTCTATTATCATGTACAGTCGGGATGTATGGAAACTGTGACCGCCGAGGGGGAAACATTTTCCCGTCTGTGGACTCACAGTGAGTCCCGCGTCTGAAGGTCCTCCTGTCTCGGATTCTGCTCACAGTGATTCCCGCGTCTGACAGTGCGCCTGTCTCGGC
>NW_026116962.1:0-28473 GCF_001640805.2 Lates calcarifer
TCTGAAGGTCCTCCTGTCTCGGATTCTGCTCACAGTGATTCCCGCGTCTGACAGTCCGCCTGTCTCGGCTTCTGCTCACAGCGAGTCCCGGTTCTGAAGGTCCTTCTGTCTCGGCTTCTGCTCGCTCATTAAGCTCAGAATGAAAAACTGCTGTCTAGTGAAAGGAGAGGAGAAAGTAAAATCTCATTCACTTTTATATGAATATTGGTCCAATTCTATTGATCATGTACAGTCGGGATGTATGGAAACAGTCTGTGACCGAGGGGAAACATTTTCCCGTCTGTGGACTCACAGTGAGTCCCGCGTCTGAAGGTCCTCCTGTCTCGGATTCTGCTCACAGTGATCCCGCGTCTGACAGTCGCCTGTCTCGGCTTCTGCTCACAGCGAGTCCCGTTCTGAAGGTCCTGCTGTCTCGGCTTCTGCTCGCTCATTAAGCTCAGAATGAAAAAACTGCTGTCTAGTGAAAGGAGAGGAGAAAGTAAAATCTCATTCACTTTTATATGAATATTGGTCCAATTCTATTAATCATGTACAGTCGGGATGTATGGAAACAGTCTGTGACCGAGGGGAAACATTTTCCCGTCTGTGGACTCACAGTGAGTCCCGCGTCTGAAAGGCTGTCTCGGATTCTGCTCACAGCGAGTCCCGTCTGACAGTGCGCCTGTCTCGGCTTCTGCTCACAGCGAGTCCCGGTTCTGAAGGTCCTTCCTGTCTCGGCTTCTGCTCGCTCATTAAGCTCAGAATGAAAAACTGCTGTCTAGTGAAAGGAGAGGAGAAAGTAAAATCTCATTCACTTTATATGAATATTGGTCCAATTCTATTAATCATGTACAGTCGGGATGTATGGAAAAGTCTGTGACCGAGGGGAAACATTTTCCCGTCTGTGGACTCACAGTCAGTCCCGCGTCTGAAGGTCCTCCTGTCTCGGATTCTGCTCACAGCGAGTCCCGCGTCTGACAGTGCGCCTGTCTCGGCTTCTGCTCACAGCGAGTCCCGCGTCTGAAGGTCCTGCTGTCTCGGCTTCTGCTCGCTCATTAAGCTCAGAATGAAAAACTGCTGTCTAGTGAAAGGAGAGGAGAAAGTAAAATCTCATTCACTTTATATGAATATTGGTCCAATTCTATTGTTCATGTACAGTCGGGATGTATGGAAACTGTGAGCCACCGAGGGGGATCTTTTTCCCTTCTGTCGACTCACAGCGAGTCCTGCTTCTGAAGGTCCTCCTGTCTCGGATTCTGCTCACAGTGATTCCCGCGTCTGAAGGTCCTTCCTGTCTCGGCTTCTGCTCGCTCATTAAGCTCAGAATGAAAAACTGCTGTCTAGTGAAAGGAGAGGAGAAAGTAAAATCTCATTCACTTTTATATGAATATTGGTCCAATTCTATTAATCATGTACAGTCGGGATGTATGGAAACAGTCTGTGACCGAGGGGGAAACATTTTCCCGTCTGTGACTCACAGTGAGTCCCGCGTCTGAAGGTCCTCCTGTCTCGGATTCTGCTCACAGTGATTCCCGTCTGACAGTCCGCCTGTCTCGGCTTCTGCTCACAGCGAGTCCCGGAAGGTCTCCTGTCTCGGCTTCTGCTCGCTCATTAAGCTCAGAATGAAAAACTGCTGTCTAGTGAAAGGAGAGGAGAAAGTAAAATCTCATTCACTTTTATATGAATATTGGTCCAATTCTATTTATCATGTACAGTCGGGATGTATGGAAACTGTGAGCCGCCGAGGGGGATCTTTTTCCCTTCTGTCGACTCAGCGAGTCCCGCTTCTGAAGGTCCTCCTGCCTCGGATTCTGCTCACAGTGATTCCCGCGTCTGACAGTCCGCCTGTCTCGGCTTCTGCTCACAGCGAGTCCCGGTTCTGAAGGTCCTTCCTGTCTCGGCTTCTGCTCGCTCATTAAGCTCAGAATGAAAAACTGCTGTCTAGTGAAAGGAGAGGAGAAAGTAAAATCTCAGCCAATTTAATAAAAGTGTTTGTCAAATTCTTATGTTCATCAACAATCTGGGTGTATGAAAGTGGCCGAGGGAGATTTTTTTCCCTTCTGTAGACTCACAGTGAGTATGGTATCTGAAAGTCTTCGTGTATCCGCTTCTGCTCTCTCATTAAGCTCACAATTAACGACTGCTGTCTCATGTGAAAGGAGAGACCTTCTTTAGAGGCTGCATTTCAGACCAGTGTGTGAAAAAGCCCGAAAATCCACGTATCGCTGCTCAATATCTAATGTTTATCAACTTTCATTTCATGAATAAACAAAATAGACACCAGTCTGAGGCCAGTGAGTCAACATCTGCGTTTTACTTCTTTGTGTCGCTGATAAAGCTCACAATTAACAAATGCTGTCTCAAGCGAAAGGAGAGGAGAAAATGACAAATCAGCCACTTTAATATGAATGTTTGTGAAATTCGAATGTTTTGTGAATAATCTGGGTGTATGGAAACGGTCAGAGGCCGACCGGGATACGGGCGTCTGACAGTCCGCCTGTCTCGGCTTCTGCTCACAGCGAGTCCCGGTTCTGAAGGTCCTTCCTGTCTCGGCTTCTGCTCGCTCATTAAGCTCAGAATGAAAAACTGCTGTCTAGTGAAAGGAGAGGAGAAAGTAAAATCTCATTCACTTTTATATGAATATTGGTCCAATTCTATTTATCATGTACAGTCGGGATGTATGGAAACAGTCTGTGACCGAGGGGAAACATTTTCCCGTCTGTGGACTCACAGTGAGTCCCGCGTCTGAAGGTCCTCCTGTCTCGGATTCTGCTCACAGTGATTCCCGCGTCTGACAGTCCGCCTGTCTCGGCTTCTGCTCACAGCGAGTCCGGTTCTGAAGGTCCTTCCTGTCTCGGCTTCTGCTCGCTCATTAAGCTCAGAATGAAAAACTGCTGTCTAGTGAAAGGAGAGGAGAAAGTAAAATCTCATTCACTTTTATATGAATATTGGTCCAATTCTATTTATCATGTACAGTCGGGATGTATGGAAACTGTGAGCCGCCGAGGGGGATCTTTTTCCCTTCTGTCGACTCACAGTGAGTCCCGCGTCTGAAGGTCCTCCTGTCTCGGATTCTGCTCACAGTGATTCCCGCGTCTGACAGTTGTCTCGGCTTCTGCTTCCCGCGTCTGAAGGTCCTCTCGGCTTCTGCTCGCTCATAAGCTCAGAATGAAAAACTGCTGTCTAGTGAAAGGAGAGGAGAAAGTAAAATCTCATTCACTTTATATGAATATTGGTCCAATTCTATTGTTCATGTACAGTCGGGATGTATGGAAACTGTGAGCCACCGAGGGGATCTTTTTCCTTCTGTCGACTCACAGCGAGTCCCGCTTCTGAAGGTCCTCCTGTCTCGGATTCTGCTCACAGTGATTCCCGCGTCTGACAGTCCGCCTGTCTCGGCTTCTGCTCACAGCGAGTCCCGGTTCTGAAGGTCCTTCCTGTCTCGGCTTCTGCTCGCTCATTAAGCTCAGAATGAAAAACTGCTGTCTAGTGAAAGGAGAGGAGAAAGTAAAATCTCATTCACTTTTATATGAATATTGGTCCAATTCTATTGTCATGTACAGTCGGGATGTATGGAAACAGTCTGTGACCGAGGGGAAACTTTTCCCGTCTGTGGACTCACAGTGAGTCCCGCGTCTGAAGGTCCTCCTGTCTCGGATTCTGCTCACAGTGATTCCGCGTCTGACAGTCCGCCTGTCTCGGCTTCTGCTCACAGCGAGTCCCGGTTGAAGGTCCTTCCTGTCTCGGCTTCTGCTCGCTCATTAAGCTCAGAATGAAAAACTGCTGTCTAGTGAAAGGAGAGGAGAAAGTAAAATCTCAGCCAATTTAATAAAAGTGTTTGTCAAATTCTATGTTCATCAACAATCTGGGTGTATGAAAGTGCCGAGGGAGATTTTTTTCCCTTCTGTAGACTCACAGTGAGTATGGTATCTGAAAGTCTTCGTGTATCCGCTTCTGCTCTCTCATTAAGCTCACAATTAACGACTGCTGTCTCATGTGAAAGGAGAGACCTTCTTTAGAGGCTGCATTTCAGACCAGTGTGTGAAAAAGCCCGAAAATCCACGTATCGCTGCTCAATATCTAATGTTTATCAACTTTCATTTCATGAATAAACAAAATAGACACCAGTCTGAGGCCAGTGAGTCAACATCTGCGTTTTACTTCTTTGTGTCGCTGATAAAGCTCACAATTAACAAATGCTGTCTCAAGCGAAAGGAGAGGAGAAAATGACAAATCAGCCACTTTAATATGAATGTTTGTGAAATTCGAATGGTTGTGAATAATCTGGGTGTATGGAAACGGTCAGAGGCCGACCGGGATACGGGCGTCTGACAGTCCGCCTGTCTCGGCTTCTGCTCACAGCGAGTCCCGGTTCTGAAGGTCCTTCCTGTCTCGGCTTCTGCTCGCTCATTAAGCTCAGAATGAAAAACTGCTGTCTAGTGAAAGGAGAGGAGAAAGTAAAATCTCATTCACTTTTATATGAATATTGGTCCAATTCTATTGATCATGTACAGTCGGGATGTATGGAAACAGTCTGTGACCGAGGGAAACATTTTCCCGTCTGTGGACTCACAGTGAGTCCCGCGTCTGAAGGTCCTCCTGTCTCGGATTCTGCTCACAGTGATTCCCGCGTCTGACAGTCCGCCTGTCTCGGCTTCTGCTCACAGCGAGTCCCGGTTCTGAAGGTCCTTCCTGTCTCGGCTTCTGCTCGCTCATTAAGCTCAGAATGAAAAACTGCTGTCTAGTGAAAGGAGAGGAGAAAGTAAAATCTCATTCACTTTTATATGAATATTGGTCCAATTCTATTTATCATGTACAGTCGGGATGTATGGAAACTGTGAGCCGCCGAGGGGGATCTTTTTCCCTTCTGTCGACTCACAGTGAGTCCCGCGTCTGAAGGTCCTCCTGTCTCGGATTCTGCTCACAGTGATTCCCGCGTCTGAAGGTCCTGCTGTCTCGGCTTCTGCTCGCTCATAAGCTCAGAATGAAAAATTGCTGTCTAGTGAAAGGAGAGGAGAAAGTAAAATCTCATTCACTTTTATATGAATATTGGTCCAATTCTATTGTTCATGTACAGTCGGGATGTATGGAAACTGTGAGCCACCGAGGGGATCTTTTCCCTCTGTCGACTCACAGCGAGTCCTGCTTCTGAAGTCCTCCTGTCTCGGCTTCTGCTCACAGCGAGTCCGGTTCTGAAGGTCCTTCCTGTCTCGGCTTCTGCTCGCTCATTAAGCTCAGAATGAAAAACTGCTGTCTAGTGAAAGGAGAGGAGAAAGTAAAATCTCATTCACTTTTATATGAATATTGGTCCAATTCTATTTATCATGTACAGTCGGGATGTATGGAAACTGTGAGCCGCCGAGGGGATCTTTTTCCCTTCTGTCGACTCACAGTGAGTCCCGCGTCTGAAGGTCCTCCTGTCTCGGATTCTGCTCACAGTGATTCTGAAGGTCCTGCTGTCTCGGCTTCTGCTCGCTCACTAAGCTCAGAATGAAAAATGCTGTCTAGTGAAAGGAGAGGAGAAAGTAAAATCTCATTCACTTTTATATGAATATTGATCCAATTCTATTGTTCATGTACAGTCGGGATGTATGGACACTGTGAGCCGCCGAGGGGGATCTTTTTCCCTTCTGTCGACTCACAGCGAGTCCCGCTTCTGAAGGTCCTCCTGTCTCGGATTCTGCTCACAGTGATTCCCGCGTCTGACAGTCCGCCTGTCTCGGCTTCTGCTCACAGCGAGTCCCGGTTCTGAAGGTCCTTCCTGTCTCGGCTTCTGCTCGCTCATTAAGCTCAGAATGAAAAACTGCTGTCTAGTGAAAGGAGAGGAGAAAGTAAAATCTCAGCAATTTAATAAAAGTGTTTGTCAAATTCTAATGTTCATCAACAATCTGGGTGTATGAAAGTGGCCGAGGGAGATTTTTTTCCCTTCTGTAGACTCACAGTGAGTATGGTATCTGAAAGTCTTCGTGTATCCGCTTCTGCTCTCTCATTAAGCTCACAATTAACGACTGCTGTCTCATGTGAAAGGAGAGACCTTCTTTAGAGGCTGCATTTCAGACCAGTGTGTGAAAAAGCCCGAAAATCCACGTATCGCTGCTCAATATCTAATGTTTATCAACTTTCATTTCATGAATAAACAAAATACACCAGTCTGAGGCCAGTGAGTCAACATCTGCGTTTTACTTCTTTGTGTCGCTGATAAAGCTCACAATTAACAAATGCTGTCTCAAGCGAAAGGAGAGGAGAAAATGACAAATCAGCCACTTTAATATGAATGTTTGTGAAATTCGAATGGTTGTGAATAATCTGGGTGTATGGAAACGGTCAGAGGCCGACCGGGATACGGGCGTCTGACAGTCCGCCTGTCTCGGCTTCTGCTCACAGCGAGTCCCGGTTCTGAAGGTCCTTCCTGTCTCGGCTTCTGCTCGCTCATTAAGCTCAGAATGAAAAACTGCTGTCTAGTGAAAGGAGAGGAGAAAGTAAAATCTCATTCACTTTTATATGAATATTGGTCCAATTCTATTGATCATGTACAGTCGGGATGTATGGAAACAGTCTGTGACCGAGGGGAAACATTTTCCCGTCTGTGGACTCACAGTGAGTCCCGCGTCTGAAGGTCCTCCTGTCTCGGATTCTGCTCACAGTGATTCCCGCGTCTGACAGTCCGCCTGTCTCGGCTTCTGCTCACAGCGAGTCCCGGTTCTGAAGGTCCTTCCTGTCTCGGCTTCTGCTCGCTCATTAAGCTCAGAATGAAAAACTGCTGTCTAGTGAAAGGAGAGGAGAAAGTAAAATCTCATTCACTTTATATGAATATTGGTCCAATTCTATTTATCATGTACAGTCGGGATGTATGGAAACTGTGAGCCGCCGAGGGGATCTTTTTCCCTTCTGTCGACTCACAGTGAGTCCCGCGTCTGAAGGTCCTCCTGTCTCGGATTCTGCTCACAGTGATTCCCGCGTCTGAAGGTCCTGCTGTCTCGGCTTCTGCTCGCTCACTAAGCTCAGAATGAAAAATTGCTGTCTAGTGAAAGGAGAGGAGAAAGTAAAATCTCATTCACTTTTATATGAATATTGGTCCAATTCTATTGTTCATGTACAGTCGGGATGTATGGACACTGTGAGCCGCCGAGGGGGATCTTTTTCCCTTCTGTCGACTCACAGCGAGTCCCGTTCTGAAGGTCCTCCTGTCTCGGATTCTGCTCACAGTGATTCCCGCGTCTGACAGTCCGCCTGTCTCGGCTTCTGCTCACAGCGAGTCCCGGTTCTGAAGGTCCTTCCTGTCTCGGCTTCTGCTCGCTCATTAAGCTCAGAATGAAAAACTGCTGTCTAGTGAAAGGAGAGGAGAAAGTAAAATCTCATTCACTTTTATATGAATATTGGTCCAATTCTATTGATCATGTACAGTCGGGATGTATGGAAACAGTCTGTGACCGAGGGGAAACATTTTCCCGTCTGTGGACTCACAGTGAGTCCCGCGTCTGAAGGTCCTCCTGTCTCGGATTCTGCTCACAGTGATTCCCGCGTCTGACAGTCCGCCTGTCTCGGCTTCTGCTCACAGCGAGTCCCGGTTCTGAAGGTCCTTCCTGTCTCGGCTTCTGCTCGCTCATTAAGCTCAGAATGAAAAACTGCTGTCTAGTGAAAGGAGAGGAGAAAGTAAAATCTCATTCACTTTTATATGAATATTGGTCCAATTCTATTTATCATGTACAGTCGGGATGTATGGAAACTGTGAGCCGCCGAGGGGATCTTTTTCCCTTCTGTCGACTCACAGTGAGTCCCGCGTCTGAAGGTCCTCCTGTCTCGGATTCTGCTCACAGTGATTCCCGCGTCTGAAGGTCCTGCTGTCTCGGCTTCTGCTCGCTCACTAAGCTCAGAATGAAAAATTGCTGTCTAGTGAAAGGAGAGGAGAAAGTAAAATCTCATTGACTTTTATATGAATATTGGTCCAATTCTATTGTTCATGTACAGTCGGGATGTATGGACACTGTGAGCCGCCGAGGGGGATCTTTTTCCCTTCTGTCGACTCACAGCGAGTCCCGTTCTGAAGGTCCTCCTGTCTCGGATTCTGCTCACAGTGATTCCCGCGTCTGACAGTCCGCCTGTCTCGGCTTCTGCTCACAGCGAGTCCCGGTTCTGAAGGTCCTTCCTGTCTCGGCTTCTGCTCGCTCATTAAGCTCAGAATGAAAAACTGCTGTCTAGTGAAAGGAGAGGAGAAAGTAAAATCTCATTCACTTTTATATGAATATTGGTCCAATTCTATTGATCATGTACAGTCGGGATGTATGGAAACAGTCTGTGACCGAGGGGAAACATTTTCCCGTCTGTGGACTCACAGTGAGTCCCGCGTCTGAAGGTCCTCCTGTCTCGGATTCTGCTCACAGTGATTCCCGCGTCTGACAGTCCGCCTGTCTCGGCTTCTGCTCACAGCGAGTCCCGGTTCTGAAGGTCCTTCCTGTCTCGGCTTCTGCTCGCTCATTAAGCTCAGAATGAAAAACTGCTGTCTAGTGAAAGGAGAGGAGAAAGTAAAATCTCATTCACTTTTATATGAATATTGGTCCAATTCTATTGATCATGTACAGTCGGGATGTATGGAAACTGTGAGCCACCGAGGGGATCTTTTTCCCTTCTGTCGACTCACAGCGAGTCCCGCTTCTGAAGGTCCTCCTGTCTCGGATTCTGCTCACAGTGATTCCTCTGACAGTCCGCCTGTCTCGGCTTCTGCTCACAGCGAGTCCCGGTTCTGAAGGTCCTTCCTGTCTCGGCTTCTGCTCGCTCATTAAGCTCAGAATGAAAAACTGCTGTCTAGTGAAAGGAGAGGAGAAAGTAAAATCTCATTCACTTTTATATGAATATTGGTCCAATTCTATTGATCATGTACAGTCGGGATGTATGGAAACAGTCTGTGACCGAGGGGATTTTCCCTCTGTGGACTCACAGTGAGTCCCGCGTCTGAAGGTCCTCCTGTCTCGGATTCTGCTCACAGTCCCGCGTCTGACAGTCTGTCTCGGCTTCTGCTCACAGCGAGTCCCGCGTCTGAAGGTCCTGCTGTCTCGGCTTCTGCTCGCTCATTAAGCTCAGAATGAAAAACTGCTGTCTAGTGAAAGGAGAGGAGAAAGTAAAATCTCATTCACTTTTATATGAATATTGGTCCAATTCTATTAATCATGTACAGTCGGGATGTATGGAAACAGTCTGTGACCGAGGGGAAACATTTTCCCGTCTGTGGACTCACAGTGAGTCCCGCGTCTGAAGTCTTCTGTCTCGGATTCTGCTCACAGTGATCCCGCGTCTGACAGTCGCCTGTCTCGGCTTCTGCTCACAGCGAGTCCCGGTTCTGAAGGTCCTTCCTGTCTCGGCTTCTGCTCGCTCATTAAGCTCAGA
Organism: Lates calcarifer; assembly: GCF_001640805.2. Taxonomy (NCBI): domain Eukaryota; kingdom Metazoa; phylum Chordata; class Actinopteri; family Centropomidae; genus Lates; species Lates calcarifer. The sequence goes on from NW_026116962.1 coordinate 9,361, forward strand.
ATGAAAAACTGCTGTCTAGTGAAAGGAGAGGAGAAAGTAAAATCTCATTCACTTTTATATGAATATTGGTCCAATTCTATTAATCATGTACAGTCGGGATGTATGGAAACAGTCTGTGACCGAGGGGAAACATTTTCCCGTCTGTGGACTCACAGTGAGTCCCGCGTCTGAAGGTCCTCCTGTCTCGGATTCTGCTCACAGTGAGTCCCGCGTCTGACAGTGCGCCTGTCTCGGCTTCTGCTCACAGCGAGTCCCGGTCTGAAGGTCCTGCTGTCTCGGCTTCTGCTCGCTCATTAAGCTCAGAATGAAAAACTGCTGTCTAGTGAAAGGAGAGGAGAAAGTAAAATCTCATTCACTTTATATGAATATTGGTCCAATTCTATTGTTCATGTACAGTCGGGATGTATGGAAACTGTGAGCCACCGAGGGGGATCTTTTTCCCTTCTGTCGACTCACAGCGAGTCCGCTTCTGAAGGTCCTCCTGTCTCGGATTCTGCTCACAGTGATTCCCGCGTCTGAAGGTCCTTCCTGTCTCGGCTTCTGCTCGCTCATTAAGCTCAGAATGAAAAACTGCTGTCTAGTGAAAGGAGAGGAGAAAGTAAAATCTCATTCACTTTTATATGAATATTGGTCCAATTCTATTAATCATGTACAGTCGGGATGTATGGAAACAGTCTGTGACCGAGGGGAAACATTTTCCCGTCTGTGGACTCACAGTGAGTCCCGCGTCTGAAGGTCCTCCTGTCTCGGATTCTGCTCACAGTGATTCCCGCGTCTGACAGTCCGCCTGTCTCGGCTTCTGCTCACAGCGAGTCCCGGTTCTGAAGGTCCTTCCTGTCTCGGCTTCTGCTCGCTCATTAAGCTCAGAATGAAAAACTGCTGTCTAGTGAAAGGAGAGGAGAAAGTAAAATCTCATTCACTTTTATATGAATATTGGTCCAATTCTATTTATCATGTACAGTCGGGATGTATGGAAACTGTGAGCCGCCGAGGGGGATCTTTTTCCCTTCTGTCGACTCACAGCGAGTCCCGCTTCTGAAGGTCCTCCTGTCTCGGATTCTGCTCACAGTGATTCCCGCGTCTGACAGTCCGCCTGTCTCGGCTTCTGCTCACAGCGAGTCCCGGTTCTGAAGGTCCTTCCTGTCTCGGCTTCTGCTCGCTCATTAAGCTCAGAATGAAAAACTGCTGTCTAGTGAAAGGAGAGGAGAAAGTAAAATCTCAGCCAATTTAATAAAAGTGTTTGTCAAATTCTTATGTTCATCAACAATCTGGGTGTATGAAAGTGGCCGAGGGAGATTTTTTTCCCTTCTGTAGACTCACAGTGAGTATGGTATCTGAAAGTCTTCGTGTATCCGCTTCTGCTCTCTCATTAAGCTCACAATTAACGACTGCTGTCTCATGTGAAAGGAGAGACCTTCTTTAGAGGCTGCATTTCAGACCAGTGTGTGAAAAAGCCCGAAAATCCACGTATCGCTGCTCAATATCTAATGTTTATCAACTTTCATTTCATGAATAAACAAAATAGACACCAGTCTGAGGCCAGTGAGTCAACATCTGCGTTTTACTTCTTTGTGTCGCTGATAAAGCTCACAATTAACAAATGCTGTCTCAAGCGAAAGGAGAGGAGAAAATGACAAATCAGCCACTTTAGAATGTTTGTGAAATTCGAATGTTTGTGAATAATCTGGGTGTATGGAAACGGTCAGAGGACCGGGATACGGGCGTCTGACAGTCCGCCTGTCTCGGCTTCTGCTCACAGCGAGTCCCGGTTCTGAAGGTCCTTCCTGTCTCGGCTTCTGCTCGCTCATTAAGCTCAGAATGAAAAACTGCTGTCTAGTGAAAGGAGAGGAGAAAGTAAAATCTCATTCACTTTTATATGAATATTGGTCCAATTCTATTTATCATGTACAGTCGGGATGTATGGAAACAGTCTGTGACCGAGGGGAAACATTTTCCCGTCTGTGGACTCACAGTGAGTCCCGCGTCTGAAGGTCCTCCTGTCTCGGATTCTGCTCACAGTGATTCCCGCGTCTGACAGTCCGCCTGTCTCGGCTTCTGCTCACAGCGAGTCCCGGTTCTGAAGGTCCTTCCTGTCTCGGCTTCTGCTCGCTCATTAAGCTCAGAATGAAAAACTGCTGTCTAGTGAAAGGAGAGGAGAAAGTAAAATCTCATTCACTTTTATATGAATATTGGTCCAATTCTATTTATCATGTACAGTCGGGATGTATGGAAACTGTGAGCCGCCGAGGGGGATCTTTTTCCCTTCTGTCGACTCACAGTGAGTCCCGCGTCTGAAGGTCCTCCTGTCTCGGATTCTGCTCACAGTGATTCCCGCGTCTGAAGGTCCTGCTGTCTCGGCTTCTGCTCGCTCACTAAGCTCAGAATGAAAAACTGCTGTCTAGTGAAAGGAGAGGAGAAAGTAAAATCTCATTCACTTTTATATGAATATTGGTCCAATTCTATTGTTCATGTACAGTCGGGATGTATGGAAACTGTGAGCCGCCGAGGGGGATCTTTTTCCCTTCTGTCGACTCACAGCGAGTCCCGCTTCTGAAGGTCCTCCTGTCTCGGATTCTGCTCACAGTGATTCCCGCGTCTGACAGTCCGCCTGTCTCGGCTTCTGCTCACAGCGAGTCCCGGTTCTGAAGGTCCTTCCTGTCTCGGCTTCTGCTCGCTCATTAAGCTCAGAATGAAAAACTGCTGTCTAGTGAAAGGAGAGGAGAAAGTAAAATCTCATTCACTTTTATATGAATATTGGTCCAATTCTATTGATCATGTACAGTCGGGATGTATGGAAACAGTCTGTGACCGAGGGGAAACATTTTCCCGTCTGTGGACTCACAGTGAGTCCCGCGTCTGAAGGTCCTCCTGTCTCGGATTCTGCTCACAGTGATCCCGCGTCTGACAGTCTGTCTCGGCTTCTGCTCACAGCGAGTCCCGGTCTGAAGGTCCTCTGTCTCGGCTTCTGCTCGCTCATTAAGCTCAGAATGAAAAACTGCTGTCTAGTGAAAGGAGAGGAGAAAGTAAAATCTCATTCACTTTTATATGAATATTGGTCCAATTCTATTAATCATGTACAGTCGGGATGTATGGAAACAGTCTGTGACCGAGGGGAAACATTTTCCCGTCTGTGACTCACAGTGAGTCCCGCGTCTGAAGTCCTCCTGTCTCGGATTCTGCTCACAGTGATTCCCGCGTCTGACAGTCCGCCTGTCTCGGCTTCTGCTCACAGCGAGTCCCGGTTCTGAAGGTCCTTCCTGTCTCGGCTTCTGCTCGCTCATTAAGCTCAGAATGAAAAACTGCTGTCTAGTGAAAGGAGAGGAGAAAGTAAAATCTCATTCACTTTTATATGAATATTGGTCCAATTCTATTATCATGTACAGTCGGGATGTATGGAAACAGTCTGTGACCGAGGGGAAACATTTTCCCTCTGTGGACTCACAGTGAGTCCCGCGTCTGAAGGTCCTCCTGTCTCGGATTCTGCTCACAGTGATCCCGCGTCTGACAGTCCCTGTCTCGGCTTCTGCTCACAGCGAGTCCCGGTCTGAAGGTCCTTGTCTCGGCTTCTGCTCGCTCATTAAGCTCAGAATGAAAAACTGCTGTCTAGTGAAAGGAGAGGAGAAAGTAAAATCTCATTCACTTTATATGAATATTGGTCCAATTCTATTGTTCATGTACAGTCGGGATGTATGGAAACTGTGAGCCCCGAGGGGATCTTTTTCCCTTCTGTCGACTCACAGCGAGTCCGCTTCTGAAGGTCCTCCTGTCTCGGATTCTGCTCACAGTGATTCCCGCGTCTGAAGGTCCTTCCTGTCTCGGCTTCTGCTCGCTCATTAAGCTCAGAATGAAAAACTGCTGTCTAGTGAAAGGAGAGGAGAAAGTAAAATCTCATTCACTTTTATATGAATATTGGTCCAATTCTATTAATCATGTACAGTCGGGATGTATGGAAACAGTCTGTGACCGAGGGGAAACATTTTCCCGTCTGTGGACTCACAGTGAGTCCCGCGTCTGAAGGTCCTCCTGTCTCGGATTCTGCTCACAGTGATTCCCGCGTCTGACAGTCCGCCTGTCTCGGCTTCTGCTCACAGCGAGTCCCGGTTCTGAAGGTCCTTCCTGTCTCGGCTTCTGCTCGCTCATTAAGCTCAGAATGAAAAACTGCTGTCTAGTGAAAGGAGAGGAGAAAGTAAAATCTCATTCACTTTTATATGAATATTGGTCCAATTCTATTTATCATGTACAGTCGGGATGTATGGAAACTGTGAGCCGCCGAGGGGGATCTTTTTCCCTTCTGTCGACTCACAGCGAGTCCCGCTTCTGAAGGTCCTCCTGTCTCGGATTCTGCTCACAGTGATTCCCGCGTCTGACAGTCCGCCTGTCTCGGCTTCTGCTCACAGCGAGTCCCGGTTCTGAAGGTCCTTCCTGTCTCGGCTTCTGCTCGCTCATTAAGCTCAGAATGAAAAACTGCTGTCTAGTGAAAGGAGAGGAGAAAGTAAAATCTCAGCCAATTTAATAAAAGTGTTTGTCAAATTCTATGTTCATCAACAATCTGGGTGTATGAAAGTGGCCGAGGGAGATTTTTTTCCCTTCTGTAGACTCACAGTGAGTATGGTATCTGAAAGTCTTCGTGTATCCGCTTCTGCTCTCTCATTAAGCTCACAATTAACGACTGCTGTCTCATGTGAAAGGAGAGACCTTCTTTAGAGGCTGCATTTCAGACCAGTGTGTGAAAAAGCCCGAAAATCCACGTATCGCTGCTCAATATCTAATGTTTATCAACTTTCATTTCATGAATAAACAAAATAGACACCAGTCTGAGGCCAGTGAGTCAACATCTGCGTTTTACTTCTTTGTGTCGCTGATAAAGCTCACAATTAACAAATGCTGTCTCAAGCGAAAGGAGAGGAAAAATGACAAATCAGCCACTTTAATATGAATGTTTGTGAAATTCGAATGGTGAATAATCTGGGTGTATGGAAACGGTCAGAGGCCGACCGGGATACGGGCGTCTGACAGTCCGCCTGTCTCGGCTTCTGCTCACAGCGAGTCCCGGTTCTGAAGGTCCTTCCTGTCTCGGCTTCTGCTCGCTCATTAAGCTCAGAATGAAAAACTGCTGTCTAGTGAAAGGAGAGGAGAAAGTAAAATCTCATTCACTTTTATATGAATATTGGTCCAATTCTATTATCATGTACAGTCGGGATGTATGGAAACAGTCTGTGACCGAGGGGAAACATTTTCCCGTCTGTGGACTCACAGTGAGTCCCGCGTCTGAAGGTCCTCCTGTCTCGGATTCTGCTCACAGTGATTCCCGCGTCTGACAGTCCGCCTGTCTCGGCTTCTGCTCACAGCGAGTCCCGGTTCTGAAGGTCCTTCCTGTCTCGGCTTCTGCTCGCTCATTAAGCTCAGAATGAAAAACTGCTGTCTAGTGAAAGGAGAGGAGAAAGTAAAATCTCATTCACTTTTATATGAATATTGGTCCAATTCTATTTATCATGTACAGTCGGGATGTATGGAAACTGTGAGCCGCCGAGGGGATCTTTTTCCCTTCTGTCGACTCACAGTGAGTCCCGCGTCTGAAGGTCCTCCTGTCTCGGATTCTGCTCACAGTGATTCCCGCGTCTGAAGGTCCTGCTGTCTCTGAAGGTCCTTCTCGGCTTCTGCTCGCTCACTAAGCTCAGAATGAAAAACTGCTGTCTAGTGAAAGGAGAGGAGAAAGTAAAATCTCATTCACTTTTATATGAATATTGGTCCAATTCTATTGTTCATGTACAGTCGGGATGTATGGAAACTGTGAGCCACCGAGGGGATCTTTTTCCCTTCTGTCGACTCACAGCGAGTCCCGCTTCTGAAGGTCCTCCTGTCTCGGATTCTGCTCACAGTGATTCCCGCGTCTGACAGTCCGCCTGTCTCGGCTTCTGCTCACAGCGAGTCCCGGTTCTGAAGGTCCTTCCTGTCTCGGCTTCTGCTCGCTCATTAAGCTCAGAATGAAAAACTGCTGTCTAGTGAAAGGAGAGGAGAAAGTAAAATCTCATTCACTTTTATATGAATATTGGTCCAATTCTATTGATCATGTACAGTCGGGATGTATGGAAACAGTCTGTGACCGAGGGGAAACATTTTCCCGTCTGTGGACTCACAGTGAGTCCCGCGTCTGAAGGTCCTCCTGTCTCGGATTCTGCTCACAGTGATTCCCGCGTCTGACAGTCCGCCTGTCTCGGCTTCTGCTCACAGCGAGTCCCGGTTCTGAAGGTCCTTCCTGTCTCGGCTTCTGCTCGCTCATTAAGCTCAGAATGAAAAACTGCTGTCTAGTGAAAGGAGAGGAGAAAGTAAAATCTCATTCACTTTTATATGAATATTGGTCCAATTCTATTTATCATGTACAGTCGGGATGTATGGAAACTGTGAGCCGCCGGGGGATCTTTTTCCCTTCTGTCGACTCACAGTGAGTCCCGCGTCTGAAGGTCCTCCTGTCTCGGATTCTGCTCACAGTGATTCCCGCGTCTGACAGTCGCCTGTCTCGGCTTCTGCTCACAGCGAGTCCCGGTCTGAAGGTCGTCTCGGCTTCTGCTCGCTCATTAAGCTCAGAATGAAAAACTGCTGTCTAGTGAAAGGAGAGGAGAAAGTAAAATCTCATTCACTTTTATATGAATATTGGTCCAATTCTATTGTTCATGTACAGTCGGGATGTATGGAAACTGTGAGACCGAGGGGGATCTTTTTCCCTTCTGTCGACTCACAGTGAGTCCCGCTCTGAAGGTCCTCCTGTCTCGGATTCTGCTCACAGTGATTCCCGCGTCTGACAGTCCGCCTGTCTCGGCTTCTGCTCACAGCGAGTCCCGGTTCTGAAGGTCCTTCCTGTCTCGGCTTCTGCTCGCTCATTAAGCTCAGAATGAAAAACTGCTGTCTAGTGAAAGGAGAGGAGAAAGTAAAATCTCATTCACTTTTATATGAATATTGGTCCAATTCTATTGATCATGTACAGTCGGGATGTATGGAAACAGTCTGTGACCGAGGGGAAACATTTTCCCGTCTGTGGACTCACAGTGAGTCCCGCGTCTGAAGGTCCTCCTGTCTCGGATTCTGCTCACAGTGATTCCCGCGTCTGACAGTCCGCCTGTCTCGGCTTCTGCTCACAGCGAGTCCCGGTTCTGAAGGTCCTTCCTGTCTCGGCTTCTGCTCGCTCATTAAGCTCAGAATGAAAAACTGCTGTCTAGTGAAAGGAGAGGAGAAAGTAAAATCTCATTCACTTTTATATGAATATTGGTCCAATTCTATTGATCATGTACAGTCGGGATGTATGGAAACAGTCTGTGACCGAGGGGAAACATTTTCCCGTCTGTGGACTCACAGTGAGTCCCGCGTCTGAAGGTCCTCCTGTCTCGGATTCTGCTCACAGTCCCGCGTCTGACAGTCGCCTGTCTCGGCTTCTGCTCACAGCGAGTCCCGGTCTGAAGGTCCTGCTGTCTCGGCTTCTGCTCGCTCATTAAGCTCAGAATGAAAAACTGCTGTCTAGTGAAAGGAGAGGAGAAAGTAAAATCTCATTCACTTTTATATGAATATTGGTCCAATTCTATTAATCATGTACAGTCGGGATGTATGGAAACAGTCTGTGACCGAGGGGAAACATTTTCCCGTCTGTGGACTCACAGTGAGTCCCGCGTCTGAAGGTCTCTGTCTCGGATTCTGCTCACAGTGATTCCCGCGTCTGACAGTCGCCTGTCTCGGCTTCTGCTCACAGCGAGTCCCGGTTCTGAAGGTCCTTCCTGTCTCGGCTTCTGCTCGCTCATTAAGCTCAGAATGAAAAACTGCTGTCTAGTGAAAGGAGAGGAGAAAGTAAAATCTCATTCACTTTTATATGAATATTGGTCCAATTCTATTAATCATGTACAGTCGGGATGTATGGAAACAGTCTGTGACCGAGGGGAAACATTTTCCCGTCTGTGGACTCACAGTGAGTCCCGCGTCTGAAGGTCCTCCTGTCTCGGATTCTGCTCACAGTGATCCCGCGTCTGACAGTCGCCTGTCTCGGCTTCTGCTCACAGCGAGTCCCGCGTCTGAAGGTCCTGCTGTCTCGGCTTCTGCTCGCTCATTAAGCTCAGAATGAAAAACTGCTGTCTAGTGAAAGGAGAGGAGAAAGTAAAATCTCATTCACTTTATATGAATATTGGTCCAATTCTATTGTTCATGTACAGTCGGGATGTATGGAAACTGTGAGCCACCGAGGGGGATCTTTTTCCCTTCTGTCGACTCACAGCGAGTCCGCTTCTGAAGGTCCTCCTGTCTCGGATTCTGCTCACAGTGATTCCCGCGTCTGAAGGTCCTTCCTGTCTCGGCTTCTGCTCGCTCATTAAGCTCAGAATGAAAAACTGCTGTCTAGTGAAAGGAGAGGAGAAAGTAAAATCTCATTCACTTTTATATGAATATTGGTCCAATTCTATTAATCATGTACAGTCGGGATGTATGGAAACAGTCTGTGACCGAGGGGAAACATTTTCCCGTCTGTGGACTCACAGTGAGTCCCGCGTCTGAAGGTCCTCCTGTCTCGGATTCTGCTCACAGTGATTCCCGCGTCTGACAGTCCGCCTGTCTCGGCTTCTGCTCACAGCGAGTCCCGGTTCTGAAGGTCCTTCCTGTCTCGGCTTCTGCTCGCTCATTAAGCTCAGAATGAAAAACTGCTGTCTAGTGAAAGGAGAGGAGAAAGTAAAATCTCATTCACTTTTATATGAATATTGGTCCAATTCTATTTATCATGTACAGTCGGGATGTATGGAAACTGTGAGCCGCCGGGGGATCTTTTTCCCTTCTGTCGACTCACAGCGAGTCCCGCTTCTGAAGGTCCTCCTGTCTCGGATTCTGCTCACAGTGATTCCCGCGTCTGACAGTCCGCCTGTCTCGGCTTCTGCTCACAGCGAGTCCCGGTTCTGAAGGTCCTTCCTGTCTCGGCTTCTGCTCGCTCATTAAGCTCAGAATGAAAAACTGCTGTCTAGTGAAAGGAGAGGAGAAAGTAAAATCTCAGCCAATTTAATAAAAGTGTTTGTCAAATTCTATGTTCATCAACAATCTGGGTGTATGAAAGTGGCCGAGGGAGATTTTTTTCCCTTCTGTAGACTCACAGTGAGTATGGTATCTGAAAGTCTTCGTGTATCCGCTTCTGCTCTCTCATTAAGCTCACAATTAACGACTGCTGTCTCATGTGAAAGGAGAGACCTTCTTTAGAGGCTGCATTTCAGACCAGTGTGTGAAAAAGCCCGAAAATCCACGTATCGCTGCTCAATATCTAATGTTTATCAACTTTCATTTCATGAATAAACAAAATAGACACCAGTCTGAGGCCAGTGAGTCAACATCTGCGTTTTACTTCTTTGTGTCGCTGATAAAGCTCACAATTAACAAATGCTGTCTCAAGCGAAAGGAGAGGAGAAAATGACAAATCAGCCACTTTAATATGAATGTTTGTGAAATTCGAATGTTTGTGAATAATCTGGGTGTATGGAAACGGTCAGAGGCCGACCGGGATACGGGCGTCTGACAGTCCGCCTGTCTCGGCTTCTGCTCACAGCGAGTCCCGGTTCTGAAGGTCCTTCCTGTCTCGGCTTCTGCTCGCTCATTAAGCTCAGAATGAAAAACTGCTGTCTAGTGAAAGGAGAGGAGAAAGTAAAATCTCATTCACTTTTATATGAATATTGGTCCAATTCTATTTATCATGTACAGTCGGGATGTATGGAAACAGTCTGTGACCGAGGGGAAACATTTTCCCGTCTGTGGACTCACAGTGAGTCCCGCGTCTGAAGGTCCTCCTGTCTCGGATTCTGCTCACAGTGATTCCCGCGTCTGACAGTCCGCCTGTCTCGGCTTCTGCTCACAGCGAGTCCCGGTTCTGAAGGTCCTTCCTGTCTCGGCTTCTGCTCGCTCATTAAGCTCAGAATGAAAAACTGCTGTCTAGTGAAAGGAGAGGAGAAAGTAAAATCTCATTCACTTTTATATGAATATTGGTCCAATTCTATTAATCATGTACAGTCGGGATGTATGGAAACAGTCTGTGACCGAGGGGAAACATTTTCCCGTCTGTGGACTCACAGTGAGTCCCGCGTCTGAAGGTCCTCCTGTCTCGATTCTGCTCACAGTTCTGACAGTTGTCTCGGCTTCTGCTCACAGCGAGTCTCTGAAGGTCCTGCTGTCTCGGCTTCTGCTCGCTCATTAAGCTCAGAATGAAAAACTGCTGTCTAGTGAAAGGAGAGGAGAAAGTAAAATCTCATTCACTTTTATATGAATATTGGTCCAATTCTATTGTTCATGTACAGTCGGGATGTATGGAAACTGTGAGCCACCGAGGGGGATCTTTTTCCCTTCTGTCGACTCACAGCGAGTCCCGCTTCTGAAGGTCCTCCTGTCTCGGATTCTGCTCACAGTGATTCCCGCGTCTGACAGTCCGCCTGTCTCGGCTTCTGCTCACAGCGAGTCCCGGTTCTGAAGGTCCTTCCTGTCTCGGCTTCTGCTCGCTCATTAAGCTCAGAATGAAAAACTGCTGTCTAGTGAAAGGAGAGGAGAAAGTAAAATCTCAGCCAATTTAATAAAAGTGTTTGTCAAATTCTAATGTTCATCAACAATCTGGGTGTATGAAAGTGGCCGAGGGAGATTTTTTTCCCTTCTGTAGACTCACAGTGAGTATGGTATCTGAAAGTCTTCGTGTATCCGCTTCTGCTCTCTCATTAAGCTCACAATTAACGACTGCTGTCTCATGTGAAAGGAGAGACCTTCTTTAGAGGCTGCATTTCAGACCAGTGTGTGAAAAAGCCCGAAAATCCACGTATCGCTGCTCAATATCTAATGTTTATCAACTTTCATTTCATGAATAAACAAAATAGACACCAGTCTGAGGCCAGTGAGTCAACATCTGCGTTTTACTTCTTTGTGTCGCTGATAAAGCTCACAATTAACAAATGCTGTCTCAAGCGAAAGGAGAGGAGAAAATGACAAATCAGCCACTTTAATATGAATGTTTGTGAAATTCGAATGGTTGTGAATAATCTGGGTGTATGGAAACGGTCAGAGGCCGACCGGGATACGGGCGTCTGAAAGTCCTCCTGTCTCGGCTTCTGCTCACAGCGAGTCCCGGTTCTGAAGGTCCTTCCTGTCTCGGCTTCTGCTCGCTCATTAAGCTCAGAATGAAAAACTGCTGTCTAGTGAAAGGAGAGGAGAAAGTAAAATCTCATTCACTTTTATATGAATATTGGTCCAATTCTATTAATCATGTACAGTCGGGATGTATGGAAACAGTCTGTGACCGAGGGGAAACATTTTCCCTTCTGTGACTCACAGTGAGTCCCGCGTCTGAAGGTCCTCCTGTCTCGGATTCTGCTCACAGTGATTCCCGCGTCTGACAGTCGCCTGTCTCGGCTTCTGCTCACAGCGAGTCCCGCGTCTGAAGGTCCTGCTGTCTCGGCTTCTGCTCGCTCATTAAGCTCAGAATGAAAAACTGCTGTCTAGTGAAAGGAGAGGAGAAAGTAAAATCTCATTCACTTTATATGAATATTGGTCCAATTCTATTGTTCATGTACAGTCGGGATGTATGGAAACTGTGAGCCACCGAGGGGGATCTTTTTCCCTTCTGTCGACTCACAGCGAGTCCCGCTCTGAAGGTCCTCCTGTCTCGGATTCTGCTCACAGTGATTCCCGCGTCTGAAGGTCCTTCCTGTCTCGGCTTCTGCTCGCTCATTAAGCTCAGAATGAAAAACTGCTGTCTAGTGAAAGGAGAGGAGAAAGTAAAATCTCATTCACTTTTATATGAATATTGGTCCAATTCTATTAATCATGTACAGTCGGGATGTATGGAAACAGTCTGTGACCGAGGGGAAACATTTTCCCGTCTGTGGACTCACAGTGAGTCCCGCGTCTGAAGGTCCTCCTGTCTCGGATTCTGCTCACAGTGATTCCCGCGTCTGACAGTCCGCCTGTCTCGGCTTCTGCTCACAGCGAGTCCCGGTTCTGAAGGTCCTTCCTGTCTCGGCTTCTGCTCGCTCATTAAGCTCAGAATGAAAAACTGCTGTCTAGTGAAAGGAGAGGAGAAAGTAAAATCTCATTCACTTTTATATGAATATTGGTCCAATTCTATTTATCATGTACAGTCGGGATGTATGGAAACTGTGAGCCGCCGAGGGGATCTTTTTCCCTTCTGTCGACTCACAGCGAGTCCCGCTTCTGAAGGTCCTCCTGTCTCGGATTCTGCTCACAGTGATTCCCGCGTCTGACAGTCCGCCTGTCTCGGCTTCTGCTCACAGCGAGTCCCGGTTCTGAAGGTCCTTCCTGTCTCGGCTTCTGCTCGCTCATTAAGCTCAGAATGAAAAACTGCTGTCTAGTGAAAGGAGAGGAGAAAGTAAAATCTCATTCACTTTTATATGAATATTGGTCCAATTCTATTTATCATGTACAGTCGGGATGTATGGAAACTGTGAGCCGCCGAGGGGGATCTTTTTCCCTTCTGTCGACTCACAGTGAGTCCCGCGTCTGAAGGTCCTCCTGTCTCGGATTCTGCTCACAGTGATTCCCGCGTCTGAAGGTCCTGCTGTCTCGGCTTCTGCTCGCTCACTAAGCTCAGAATGAAAAATTGCTGTCTAGTGAAAGGAGAGGAGAAAGTAAAATCTCATTCACTTTTATATGAATATTGTCCAATTCTATTGTTCTGTACAGTCGGGATGTATGGACACTGTGAGCCGCCGAGGGGGATCTTTTTCCCTTCTGTCGACTCACAGCGAGTCCCGCTTCTGAAGGTCCTCCTGTCTCGGATTCTGCTCACAGTGATTCCCGCGTCTGACAGTCCGCCTGTCTCGGCTTCTGCTCACAGCGAGTCCCGGTTCTGAAGGTCCTTCCTGTCTCGGCTTCTGCTCGCTCATTAAGCTCAGAATGAAAAACTGCTGTCTAGTGAAAGGAGAGGAGAAAGTAAAATCTCAGCCAATTTAATAAAAGTGTTTGTCAAATTCTAATGTTCATCAACAATCTGGGTGTATGAAAGTGGCCGAGGGAGATTTTTTTCCCTTCTGTAGACTCACAGTTAGTATGGTATCTGAAAGTCTTCGTGTATCCGCTTCTGCTCTCTCATTAAGCTCACAATTAACGACTGCTGTCTCATGTGAAAGGAGAGACCTTCTTTAGAGGCTGCATTTCAGACCAGTGTGTGAAAAAGCCCGAAAATCCACGTATCGCTGCTCAATATCTAATGTTTATCAACTTTCATTTCATGAATAAACAAAATAGACACCAGTCTGAGGCCAGTGAGTCAACATCTGCGTTTTACTTCTTTGTGTCGCTGATAAAGCTCACAATTAACAAATGCTGTCTCAAGCGAAAGGAGAGGAGAAAATGACAAATCAGCCACTTTAATATGAATGTTTGTGAAATTCGAATGGTTGTGAATAATCTGGGTGTATGGAAACGGTCAGAGGCCGACCGGGATACGGGCGTCTGACAGTCCGCCTGTCTCGGCTTCTGCTCACAGCGAGTCCCGGTTCTGAAGGTCCTTCCTGTCTCGGCTTCTGCTCGCTCATTAAGCTCAGAATGAAAAACTGCTGTCTAGTGAAAGGAGAGGAGAAAGTAAAATCTCATTCACTTTTATATGAATATTGGTCCAATTCTATTTATCATGTACAGTCGGGATGTATGGAAACTGTGAGCCGCCGAGGGGATCTTTTTCCCTTCTGTGACTCACAGTGAGTCCCGCTCTGAAGGTCCTCCTGTCTCGGATTCTGCTCACAGTGATTCCCGCGTCTGAAGGTCCTGCTGTCTCGGCTTCTGCTCGCTCACTAAGCTCAGAATGAAAAACTGCTGTCTAGTGAAAGGAGAGGAGAAAGTAAAATCTCATTCACGTTTATATGAATATTGGTCCAATTCTATTGTTCATGTACAGTCGGGATGTATGGAAACAGTCTGTGACCGAGGGGATCTTTTCCCTCTGTCGACTCACAGTGAGTCCCGCGTCTGAAGGTCCTCCTGTCTCGGATTCTGCTCACAGTGATCCCGCGTCTGAAGGTCCTGCCTGTCTCGGTTTCTGCTCACAGCGAGTCCCGGTTCTGAAGGTCCTTCCTGTCTCGGCTTCTGCTCGCTCATTAAGCTCAGAATGAAAAACTGCTGTCTAGTGAAAGGAGAGGAGAAAGTAAAATCTCAGCCAATTTAATAAAAGTGTTTGTCAAATTCTAATGTTCATCAACAATCTGGGTGTATGAAAGTGGCCGAGGGAGATTTTTTCCCTTCTGTAGACTCACAGTGAGTATGGTATCTGAAAGTCTTCGTGTATCCGCTTCTGCTCTCTCATTAAGCTCACAATTAACGACTGCTGTCTCATGTGAAAGGAGAGACCTTCTTTAGAGGCTGCATTTCAGACCAGTGTGTGAAAAAGCCCGAAAATCCACGTATCGCTGCTCAATATCTAATGTTTATCAACTTTCATTTCATGAATAAACAAAATAGACACCAGTCTGAGGCCAGTGAGTCAACATCTGCGTTTTACTTCTTTGTGTCGCTGATAAAGCTCACAATTAACAAATGCTGTCTCAAGCGAAAGGAGAGGAGAAAATGACAAATCAGCCACTTTAATATGAATGTTTGTGAAATTCGAATGGTTGTGAATAATCTGGGTGTATGGAAACGGTCAGAGGCCGACCGGGATACGGGCGTCTGAAAGTCCTCCTGTCTCGGCTTCTGCTCACAGCGAGTCCCGGTTCTGAAGGTCCTTCCTGTCTCGGCTTCTGCTCGCTCATTAAGCTCAGAATGAAAAACTGCTGTCTAGTGAAAGGAGAGGAGAAAGTAAAATCTCATTCACTTTTATATGAATATTGGTCCAATTCTATTGATCATGTACAGTCGGGATGTATGGAAACAGTCTGTGACCGAGGGGAAACATTTTCCCGTCTGTGGACTCACAGTGAGTCCCGCGTCTGAAGGTCCTCCTGTCTCGGATTCTGCTCACAGTCCCGCGTCTGACAGTCGCCTGTCTCGGCTTCTGCTCACAGCGAGTCCCGGTCTGAAGGTCCTGCTGTCTCGGCTTCTGCTCGCTCATTAAGCTCAGAATGAAAAACTGCTGTCTAGTGAAAGGAGAGGAGAAAGTAAAATCTCATTCACTTTTATATGAATATTGGTCCAATTCTATTGTTCATGTACAGTCGGGATGTATGGAAACTGTGAGCCACCGAGGGGGATCTTTTTCCCTTCTGTCGACTCACAGCGAGTCCCGCTTCTGAAGGTCCTCCTGTCTCGGATTCTGCTCACAGTGATTCCCGCGTCTGAAGGTCCTTCTGTCTCGGCTTCTGCTCGCTCATTAAGCTCAGAATGAAAAACTGCTGTCTAGTGAAAGGAGAGGAGAAAGTAAAATCTCATTCACTTTTATATGAATATTGGTCCAATTCTATTATCATGTACAGTCGGGATGTATGGAAACAGTCTGTGACCGAGGGGAAACATTTTCCCGTCTGTGGACTCACAGTGAGTCCCGCGTCTGAAGGTCCTCCTGTCTCGGATTCTGCTCACAGTGATTCCCGCGTCTGACAGTCCGCCTGTCTCGGCTTCTGCTCACAGCGAGTCCCGGTTCTGAAGGTCCTTCCTGTCTCGGCTTCTGCTCGCTCATTAAGCTCAGAATGAAAAACTGCTGTCTAGTGAAAGGAGAGGAGAAAGTAAAATCTCATTCACTTTTATATGAATATTGGTCCAATTCTATTTATCATGTACAGTCGGGATGTATGGAAACTGTGAGCCGCCGAGGGGGATCTTTTTCCCTTCTGTCGACTCACAGTGAGTCCCGCGTCTGAAGGTCCTCCTGTCTCGGATTCTGCTCACAGTGATTCCCGCGTCTGAAGGTCCTGCTGTCTCGGCTTCTGCTCGCTCACTAAGCTCAGAATGAAAAATTGCTGTCTAGTGAAAGGAGAGGAGAAAGTAAAATCTCATTCACTTTTATATGAATATTGATCCAATTCTATTGTTCATGTACAGTCGGGATGTATGGACACTGTGAGCCGCCGAGGGGGATCTTTTTCCCTTCTGTCGACTCACAGCGAGTCCCGCTTCTGAAGGTCCTCCTGTCTCGGATTCTGCTCACAGTGATTCCCGCGTCTGACAGTCCGCCTGTCTCGGCTTCTGCTCACAGCGAGTCCCGGTTCTGAAGGTCCTTCCTGTCTCGGCTTCTGCTCGCTCATTAAGCTCAGAATGAAAAACTGCTGTCTAGTGAAAGGAGAGGAGAAAGTAAAATCTCAGCCAATTTAATAAAAGTGTTTGTCAAATTCTAATGTTCATCAACAATCTGGGTGTATGAAAGTGGCCGAGGGAGATTTTTTTCCCTTCTGTAGACTCACAGTGAGTATGGTATCTGAAAGTCTTCGTGTATCCGCTTCTGCTCTCTCATTAAGCTCACAATTAACGACTGCTGTCTCATGTGAAAGGAGAGACCTTCTTTAGAGGCTGCATTTCAGACCAGTGTGTGAAAAAGCCCGAAAATCCACGTATCGCTGCTCAATATCTAATGTTTATCAACTTTCATTTCATGAATAAACAAAATAGACACCAGTCTGAGGCCAGTGAGTCAACATCTGCGTTTTACTTCTTTGTGTCGCTGATAAAGCTCACAATTAACAAATGCTGTCTCAAGCGAAAGGAGAGGAGAAAATGACAAATCAGCCACTTTAATATGAATGTTTGTGAAATTCGAATGGTTGTGAATAATCTGGGTGTATGGAAACGGTCAGAGGCCGACCGGGATACGGGCGTCTGACAGTCCGCCTGTCTCGGCTTCTGCTCACAGCGAGTCCCGGTTCTGAAGGTCCTTCCTGTCTCGGCTTCTGCTCGCTCATTAAGCTCAGAATGAAAAACTGCTGTCTAGTGAAAGGAGAGGAGAAAGTAAAATCTCATTCACTTTTATATGAATATTGGTCCAATTCTATTGATCATGTACAGTCGGGATGTATGGAAACAGTCTGTGACCGAGGGGAAACATTTTCCCGTCTGTGGACTCACAGTGAGTCCCGCGTCTGAAGGTCCTCCTGTCTCGGATTCTGCTCACAGTGATTCCCGCGTCTGACAGTCCGCCTGTCTCGGCTTCTGCTCACAGCGAGTCCCGGTTCTGAAGGTCCTTCCTGTCTCGGCTTCTGCTCGCTCATTAAGCTCAGAATGAAAAACTGCTGTCTAGTGAAAGGAGAGGAGAAAGTAAAATCTCATTCACTTTTATATGAATATTGTCCAATTCTATTTATCATGTACAGTCGGGATGTATGGAAACTGTGAGCCGCCGAGGGGGATCTTTTTCCCTTCTGTCGACTCACAGTGAGTCCCGCGTCTGAAGGTCCTCCTGTCTCGGATTCTGCTCACAGTGATTCCCGCGTCTGAAGGTCCTGCTGTCTCGGCTTCTGCTCGCTCACTAAGCTCAGAATGAAAAACTGCTGTCTAGTGAAAGGAGAGGAGAAAGTAAAATCTCATTGACTTTTATATGAATATTGGTCCAATTCTATTGTTCATGTACAGTCGGGATGTATGGACACTGTGAGCCGCCGAGGGGGATCTTTTTCCCTTCTGTCGACTCACAGCGAGTCCCGATTCTGAAGGTCCTCCTGTCTCGGATTCTGCTCACAGTGATTCCCGTCTGACAGTCCGCCTGTCTCGGCTTCTGCTCACAGCGAGTCCCGGTTCTGAAGGTCCTTCCTGTCTCGGCTTCTGCTCGCTCATTAAGCTCAGAATGAAAAACTGCTGTCTAGTGAAAGGAGAGGAGAAAGTAAAATCTCATTCACTTTTATATGAATATTGGTCCAATTCTATTGATCATGTACAGTCGGGATGTATGGAAACAGTCTGTGACCGAGGGGAAACATTTTCCCGTCTGTGGACTCACAGTGAGTCCCGCGTCTGAAGGTCCTCCTGTCTCGGATTCTGCTCACAGTGATTCCCGCGTCTGACAGTCCGCCTGTCTCGGCTTCTGCTCACAGCGAGTCCCGTTCTGAAGGTCCTTCCTGTCTCGGCTTCTGCTCGCTCATTAAGCTCAGAATGAAAAACTGCTGTCTAGTGAAAGGAGAGGAGAAAGTAAAATCTCATTCACTTTTATATGAATATTGGTCCAATTCTATTTATCATGTACAGTCGGGATGTATGGAAACTGTGAGCCGCCGAGAGGGGATTTTTTCCCTTCTGTCGACTCACAGTGAGTCCCGCGTCTGAAGGTCCTCCTGTCTCGGATTCTGCTCACAGTGATTCCCGCGTCTGAAGGTCCTGCTGTCTCGGCTTCTGCTCGCTCACTAAGCTCAGAATGAAAAATTGCTGTCTAGTGAAAGGAGAGGAGAAAGTAAAATCTCATTGACTTTTATATGAATATTGGTCCAATTCTATTGTTCATGTACAGTCGGGATGTATGACACTGTGAGCCGCCGAGGGGGATCTTTTCCCTTCTGTCGACTCACAGCGAGTCCCGATTCTGAAGGTCCTCCTGTCTCGGATTCTGCTCACAGTGATTCCCGCGTCTGACAGTCCGCCTGTCTCGGCTTCTGCTCACAGCGAGTCCCGGTTCTGAAGGTCCTTCCTGTCTCGGCTTCTGCTCGCTCATTAAGCTCAGAATGAAAAACTGCTGTCTAGTGAAAGGAGAGGAGAAAGTAAAATCTCATTCACTTTTATATGAATATTGGTCCAATTCTATTGATCATGTACAGTCGGGATGTATGGAAACAGTCTGTGACCGAGGGGAAACATTTTCCCGTCTGTGGACTCACAGTGAGTCCCGCGTCTGAAGGTCCTCCTGTCTCGGATTCTGCTCACAGTGATTCCCGCGTCTGACAGTCCGCCTGTCTCGGCTTCTGCTCACAGCGAGTCCCGGTTCTGAAGGTCCTTCCTGTCTCGGCTTCTGCTCGCTCATTAAGCTCAGAATGAAAAACTGCTGTCTAGTGAAAGGAGAGGAGAAAGTAAAATCTCATTCACTTTTATATGAATATTGGTCCAATTCTATTGATCATGTACAGTCGGGATGTATGGAAACTGTGAGCCCCCGAGGGGATCTTTTCCCTTTCTGTCGACTCACAGCGAGTCCCGCTTCTGAAGGTCCTCCTGTCTCGGATTCTGCTCACAGTGATTCCCGCGTCTGACAGTCCGCCTGTCTCG